>NC_063061.1:35476865-35649365 GCF_018812025.1 Megalobrama amblycephala | reverse complement strand
CTGCAAGACAGACATTTCAGGATAAGAGATGGACTAAAAGTGAACTCAAACACCTTACTGCCAGATTCTGGATAAATTCTTCAAACAGTGGTACAAGAGGATGTGGTGCTGGTCCATCAGGAGTCATTCTCAAGCTGTCTGTCTATAAGGCCTATAAAACCCAGTCTTCATGTATTTCACAACACTTCAGCTTGTGATTCTTATCAAGTGCAGGTCATTTTTTAGGATTCTTTAGCTAACCTAAGTCTCTGAGATCCTGAGACCTTGCACTTCTGGAGACTCCAGGTAGGTTGCAGCTCTGGAAAATGGTGGCGCTGGAGATTAAAGGGTTCCTGATGGTTTCACACTTAATTCTTCACCTTAATTCTTAATTATTTTGCAGTTAACATGTGTCTTTTCTTTTCCACCTGTTTTTGTCTGACCCCGCTGACCCAATGAGCATTTTGCTGTCCCTTGGTCATGCTTTAACTTTGCAATTTCTAGTATTGCATTAGTATTGCGTCCTTCTCATGAGTATTTAATAATTTTTGACTTTTCAGTCTGAGTTAAATCTCTTTTTTGGCTCATTTTGCCTGTAAAAGAAAACTTGCCTAATAATTCTGCACACCTGAATATAAGGCATTTTTCATTTCCAGCCTTCATGAACAATTATATATCACTTATAAATGATTAAAAACAATATTAATAGTAGTTATTAAGATTGATGTGGATTGGAATTGGTAAAATGTGCTTGGGAAAAAAATATGATCAGAAAATCAACTTGCCTAATAATTCTGCACTCCCTGTATATATATATATATATATATATATATATATATATATATATAATTTTTATTTTTATTTTAATATATTCTAAATATTCTATATATATATATATATATATATATATATATGTGTGTGTTTTATATTTATTACATATATGTATAATTAATATTTTTCATAAAATAAAAAATATATTTAATTTGTTTTATTTTTTATGAAAAATATAAATTTATATTTTTCATTGTTTTATTATTTTATGAATATTATTAATTATATGTATATTTATTTTATGAATTTTATTAATTATATGTATATTTTATAAATATAAATACATATATAGACTGGAATATTTAGAATATATTAAAATGAAAATATAAAAAGTTTATAAATAATACAATCTTTAATTTTGTAATACTAAATTATATTATATTAATTATAATTAAGATAAATATATAGAGAATATGATATTTAATAAGTCATTTATATTTGAAATATTATATAATTTTATATATATAATTAAATATATATATATATATATATATATATATAAAATTAAATTATATATTATATATGTTTTATTTTTAATGAAAAATATACATTTATTTTTTCATAAAATAATAAAACACACACACACATATAGCTGTATGAAAAATATTAATTAAATTCAAATTCGAATTCAAGGCTTGACTGTAAATCATACAATATTGGCACAGCATACATAAAATACTAATAAAAAACATCTGTATAATAGAAGAAAATAATATCAAATATTCTAACACTATCAAATATTCTAACAGTAATACTAATTATATGTATATTTAATGAATATAAATGCATATAAATAGAATGTATAGAGAATATTTAGAATATATTACAATGAAAATATAAAAAGTTTATAAATCAAACAAACGTTTTCAAAATTTTGTGTTATTTTACCTATATTAAGTTTATAAAGTTATTTTTTACTCAATTAAATTAGTTAAGATAAATATATATAGAGAATATATTAATAATATCTGAAGTTATTTATATTTGAAATATTATGTAATTCTCTCTCTCTGTATGTATGTATGTTAGTGGGACTCGAACCAGGGTCCGCCAGCAACAAGGAGGCTAAAGACTGCAGTCGCTAGAGCGCCTCTGGAGGTCAGGGGAGTGAGGTTTACACACACAGCTCCTACCGCCCACATCCGTTACATAAACACACACACGTATGTAGATGTATAACACCAAAACATGATTGTTTCGATCAACTAACAGCTCTGAAGAGTAGATTTCATCACACTCGTACCTGTATTATAGAAGAACGCTTCTATGATGGTGCAGTTTTTGAAGAAAGAACCAACGGAGCTGACGTCCTCGAAGTAACAGCTCTGAAAGGTGGAGTCGATGAAAGTCACGGCCTTAAACTTCATGCCAATAAACCTGAAATAAAGCACAGGATTGATCAGGACACAATACTCAGCTACATCAAACCTTGAAATACAATGAGAACAAAATCAAGATCAAGAAATACTCCACATCAAAAAACAATAACATGATCTGTTTCACATCTCAACTGCTTCTCCTCGACAGCAACGGGGTTAAATGGAGGTCAGATGGAGACGTTTGCCGAACTTCTCAGATGTTTCTCCTTCCAGTTGTTTCTATAATCTATTGAGTTCTGTCATCATGATTCAGATGCGTGTGTGTGCAGGACACAAAAGATACTGCGTCTGATCTCATCACAGGAGCTGGATGCTACAACAACACGATAAGAGGGATGGAGAGAAGGAGGAGGAGTGGACGCTCATAATAGCACAAAGAAAGAGAAAGAGCAAAGCAGACAGAAAGAGAAAAGGAGGAGAGGAGAGATAAGGGCATTTTAATTTCCTGGCCTTGTGTCTGGATGAGACATTACCTCAACACTGGGACGTTATTTATGAGGGAGCGATCAGACCGCTGAGAACATTAACACACACACACACACACACACACACACGCAGAGCAAACATTAACTGCAGCTGAAGACTCACAATCTGCTCTATTTCTGCAAACACACGTTTAGTTCTAAGATTTCATTTCACACAGAGGAGCTGAAATAGATAAGACGACTACACAGAGAGGGCTCTTAGAGTTCAGTGATGAACGACCAGTCTCTTTTTATCCAGGGAAAACACAATTCTTCTCGCTCTTTTGAAACAAGAGTTCGATTTCTAACATTTACAACCCAAAACTTCCCAATAACAGCTTCATTTACTAAAACTAAACTGCAGAAACTTCAGGAAATCTTCATGATTATGACATTACAACCATGAGCTCATTAACATATGACCGGCCTCATTTACATATCAACTCCTACAGCGAATCCCATTTTGAGACAGATCAATTCCTTGCAGATGGAGCATTGGCATATATCTCCTCTCATTGGATTTTCTGAATAAGGCGTTTACATGCAACTAATTTCCCATTAAAACAGGCATATCCCAGTGGTTGGAATCAGCATTTCATGACTCAATTCTGCCAAAAAATTGGCATAAAATGGCCAAATTTTGATTAAAATTGGAACATTGATGTGGATGTAAACCAGGGTTATAATAGTTAACTAAAACCATAAAAACAGTTTTGTTACATTTTTGTTTTTATTTTGAGCTAGGTAACATTTCTCACTTTTGTTTAGTTCAACTTGAAGAGCCAATTTCAATTTCAAGTGGCGCAGTCCCACCGCTTTTTTGCATATCCTCAGAGTGCCCACATATATAAGCATGTCAAATTTGGGGAAAATATCTCATTTCGTTTAGGAGTTATAGACATTTATATGCATGAACACAAAAACCCACACCCGACTTTGATTGCAGTTTGTTGCCACACACTTTCAAAATTTTGACATTTGGCCATTAGCATATTGTTAACAACTTGACATGAAGCCCACAATTAACGTTACCGAGAAAAGCTCAGATATCCGTCAGATCCTGTAGGTCGTTTAGTACAGTTTACTGCTGAACAGCTCATTTTGTCAGTGTGAAATAACACAGAAATTGAAAATTAATAGTTAGTTATATATCTTCAATCTCCCCTCGAAGCTCCGACAGTCCTCAGAGAAGCTGTCAATCACAACTGTGAATCATGAAGACACGCCCCGTTTCTATAGCATCAAATTGCTCGCTAAAATCAAACTTATCACAAAAACGAACAATTGAAAATATATCAGCGTGATAACAACTACCTTAAATGACCAAAACAATCTTTTGGAAAATTTTATTTGAAGCGTAAATTATTTTTATGTTTTGACTCATTCCCGTTCATTTGAATGGAGAGGGCGGGGTTTATGACCTGTACTGCATCCAGCCACCAGGGGGGCGATCAAAGAGCGGCACACCCGATTATGACATTACAACCATGAGCTCATTAACATATGACCGGCCTCATTTACATATCAACACCTACAGCGAATCCCATTCCGAAATGAGCAGCACTATCCTGATAAAAATTGTGTTACAGCATAATCCGATTGAAAACGTCTGTGCCAAATAACAATCCTACAGTTCCCACAATTCCTTGCAGATGGAGCATTGGCATATATCTCCTCTCATTGGATTTTCTGAATAAGGCATTTACATGCAACTAATTTCCCATTAAAACAGGCATATCCCAGTGGTTGGAATCAGCGTTTCATGACTCAATTCTGCCAAAAAATTGGCATAAAATGGCCAAATTTTGATTAAAATTGGAACAATGATGTGGATGTAAACCAGGGTTATAATAGTTAACTAAAACAGTTTTGTTACATTTTTGTTTTTATTTTGAGCTAGGTAACATTTCTCACTTTTGTTTAGTTCAACTTGAAGAGCCAATTTCAATTTCAAGTGGCGCAGTCCCACCGCTTTTTTGCATATCCTCAGAGTGCCCCCATATATAAGCATGTCAAGTTTGGGGAAAATATCTCATTTCGTTTAGGAGTTATAGACATTTATATGCATGAACACAAAAACCCACACCTGACTTTGATTGCAGTTTGTTGCCACACACTTTCACAATTTTGACATTTGGCCATTAGCATATTGTCAACAACTTATGTTTCCGATTTTCCTACAGTGGCTTCGTCCTGATCAGACTAAATATTTTGAAGATATTTGCGAATGTTGTTTAAAAGCTAAATCACTACATTGCACTAACCATAAGGCGAAACCTAGCACCCGTTTGGTACCCTTGGACTCGGCAAGGATTCAGGAATCTACTTTCTCCTGTGAAAATAAGTCAATCACATCCAGAATTATAAGCATGTAAATAATTTAAGGTCTGAAACTTCTCAGACTCGTTCAGAGCATCTTGCCGACGGACCGTACCAAGTTTCATAATGATACGTTCATGCGTTCATAAAGTACAGCATTTTACGACAAAATACAAAATGGCCGATGCCCAAAATGGCCGATATGGGAAAAGTGGATATCATTCGACTCAGCATGATGCCTCGAATCTAACAAGACCTAACTAACATCTAAAATCTAACATTTTTATGATTTTTTGGACAAATAAGTTATAAGTTATAAGTAAAAATAGCAATTTTTTGTATCTCCGGACCAGTAGGAGGTGCTGTGCCGAAACGCAGCAGGTCATGTGATGACATGGACCAAGTTTGGTCTGAATATGATAAAGCGTTGAGGAAATGGAGCCTTACGTCTGTTTTTGTAAGAGCTATGTCAAATTTGTTCAAATTTTCAGAACAACAGCCTATGAGGAGTTTGAAAAAGTAGGTTTTTCGGAAAATTCAAAAAGGGGGGGAAATTTTCATGACGGAAAATGACATCATAGGGTCCAGTCGAATCGTCTTGAGCCAAGGAATGAGAGGAAAAAAGAGGGTTTCTAACCATTATGGTTATTAGCATAAACATGAGTGAAACTTTGGACATGTGGTGGCGCTAGAGGCATTGATTTAGAGACTCCAAAATTGGTGTGGTTAATGTTGGGACTGGCCTCTATCAGTGTGCCAAATGTCATAACTTTCCCATAAACGGTTCCATGGGCTGCCATAGACTTCCAGTGTGAAAGAAGAAGAAGAAGCTAAAAGATTCACCGGAAACAACAGGTGCCTACTCACCTTCGGTGCTTGACCCCTAACTATATAGACATATTTTAAAAAACAAAAACTAATAAAAATGACAAAAACAAAATTCAATTTAAAACTGTAGATGTTAACATTGTTAGGGTGGTCATCAAAAACTAAATTATGGCTATTTTAACGCAAGACACCCTGATGAAGATAAGTGGAACTCAATACATTAAATGTAACACAAGTGCATTATATGATGATCTGAATGAGAGTGCAGACATGCTGTCACACACACACACACACACACACACACACACACACACACACACACACACACACACACACACACTCACCTGTCGTTGATGAACACTCCGTTTTTATGGATCTGGTTCTCCAGGGTGAAATTAAAGGTGAAGTCTTCGGTTCTCTCGTTGTTGTGGATCTTCACGCGGGACGCATATTCATCCGCCTGGAGGTGCTTTATGACGTCAGGGAACCAGACAGACAGACCGTAGTACCTGTGCACAGGAAGTGATGTCATCAGCGGCACATGAGATAAGAGCGGTGACGTTTGAGGGACTAACAAGGGCTGAAGCTCAGTGATGTGTTTACTGTGTGTGTGTGTGTGTGTGTGTGTGTGTGACACAGGTGGTGACACCGGCGCTTAGTTAATTAATTTCTGCTCCTCAGCGGTGGGCTTCAGTCTGACAGGGAGCAGCGATAGAGGCATCTGTTCACTCTTTAATTAGTGTGTGTGTGTGTGTGTGTGTGTGTGTGAATCCTCTTTTATTTTGTATCGAAGTGAGCTTGAGTTTGTCTGTGACAGAGTGAAGACATGACTTTATTAAGACTAAAAGCCAAAGAGACGAGGAGAGAAGATGGGTGAAATTAGACAAGAAAAGAGTGACAGAATAAAACAGAATAGAAATAAAGCAATAAACATGAGAGGCCATGTGATTTGACCTCAATTTAAGAGTGCTGTTAACCTGAAACCCTTAGACTAGAGTAGGAAACTAGAATACGCTCTGAAATTTTGTAATTCTAAACTAAAACTATAATACTAAAACTATAAAATTGTTATTAATTGAAATAAAAGCTAGAATATAATAAAATATAAATATTACATGAAAAACTTGAAATTACTTAAAAAAAAATACTTAAAACTTTAAAAATAAACTTGAAATTACTTTAAAAAATACTGTAAAATAACTTTAAAAATAAAAATAAAAATGTAAATATTACATGAAAAACTTGAAATTACTTTAAAAAATACTGTAAAATAACTTTAAAAATAAAAAATATAAATATAAATATCACATAAAAAACTTGAAATTACTTTAAAAATGCTTTAATAAAGTTTAAAAATAAAAATATAAATATAACATAAAATATAAATATTACATGAAAAACTTGAAATTACTTTAAAAATGCTTTAATAAAGTTTAAAAATAAAAATATAAATATAACATAAAATATAAATATTACATGAAAAACTTGAAATTACTTTCAAAATACCTAAAAAAATTAAAATATAAATATTACATGAAAAACTTCTACATGAAAAACTTTAAACTAAATAACTTCTAAAAAATACTTATTTACAAATATAAATTAAAGCTAAATAGAAAAATTAAATAAAAACTAATAAAATTACAATACCACATAACAAAATTACTAAAAATTAAATTCAAATTAAAACTGATAATATAAAAATATAAGCTACTTCAAAATATTAATACATACTACTAATAATTAGTAATATAATTACTACTAACTATACTCCTACTAACTATAATTACTAATAATTAATATTATTAGTAGTAATACTAATACTACTAAATAATACCATATAAATATACAAATAATATGAAAAACCACTGGTTAGGGGGTTTGAACACTAAGTATAGTTAAATTCTGAACTGAATTTCAACAGAATTTAAATATGTTTATTGACTATTTTACAGATTAGACTCAGACAAAACTCATCCAGCCTGTTTTTAGAGCTGGGATCATTGGTTTTAGAATAGAATAGAATAGAATAGAATAGAATAGAATAGAATAGAATAGAATAGAATGTCCAATGCCAGGCCAGAGTTTTTAAGTGTGATTTCACGAGTAAATTGGATTGTTACATACATTAGAGTGTGGATGTAAGCCCTCCTACAGAGCTCTGTCTCTGAGCCCGTCCACCCAGGCTTAAGCTCCTATAAATACAGTAATTAAACTGTGACTAGTCCCCCTCATGCAGCTCCACCCCTGGGCCTAACCACTGCAAGCCAGCTCCTTAAATCATGGTGATTACAGGGACTACACTTCATTACAGTGCCAGAGAAGAGCACAGCCAGATTGAGACACAGAAACACAGACAGGGGAAGAAACATAAACGAATAGAATAGAATAGAATAGAATAGAATAGAATAGAATAGAATAGAATAGAATCAGATGATATTGTACTCTAAATGCTATGCAAACACTGTGTGATCACTGTAATCACGGCTCTGCTGGGTGATAATGTGTGTAACTACAGGGGTCATGAATCAGGGGACGGTCAGGCCAATCAGACGGTGGATATTAGAGCCAAACGGTCTCACCCAAACGACAGCGAGAACCAAACCACGGCCAACTTCACAGTGTTGTCCTTGACGGGGTAATCCCAGCACTTCAGGAACGTGAGCCAGATCTGCACACACACACACACACACACACACACACACACACACACACACACACACACAGTCAAGTAATGCATAAAGTGCAAATAAAACACCTGTGATTTATGATTTCATTTCATCACCCTGTTAAGAAATGCAAAGGCAAAGATGAATCAGCAGAACATTTGGTCTGTCTGAGTCCAGCTGGACTTAATCTTTTTAAATACAAGGCGTTTATTCAAACGGTTTCGTGTTTCAAGGAGCAAACTGTTTTCTGCTCTCGTCTTCTCTCAATGAGATTTTTCTCTGAGATGCGTTTTTGTGGTCAAACAATATGAATTTTGAAAAATAATAATAATAAAAAGCACTTGAAAAATATTTGTAAAAATCACCTATAAGGTACGGAAGAGGATTAGGGCCAAGCAATAATAAAAAAATAAAACCATCTCGAGATTAAAGTTGTTAAATTTAGAGAAAAAACTCGTTAAATTTCGAGAAAAAAGTCAAAATAAAATGTTGAGAATAAAGTCATTAAATTTTGAGAAAAAAGTCGAGATAAAATGTTGAGAATAAAGTCATTAAATTACGAGAATTAACTCCTTAAATTACGAGAACAAATTCGTTAAATTTCGAGAAAAAAGTCGAGATAAAATGTTGAGAATAAAGTCATTAAATTACGAGAAAAAAGTCGTTAAATTTCGAGAAAAAAGTCGAGATAAAATGTTGAGAATAAAGTCATTAAATTACGAGAATAAACTCATTAAATTACGAGAAAAAAGTCGTTAAATTATGAGAACAAATTCATTAAATTACGAAAATAAATTCGTTAATTTAATGACTTTATTCTCAACATTTTATCTTGACTTTTTTCTCGAAATTTAACAAATTTGTTCTCATAATTTAACAAATTTGTTCTCGTAATTTAACGAGATTATTCTCAACATTTTATCTCAACTTTTTTCTTGAAATTTAACGAATTTGTTCTCGTAATTTAACGATTTTTTTCTTGTAATTTAATGACTTTTTCTCGTAATTTAATGACTTTATTCTCAACATTTTATCTCAAATTTTTTCTCGAAATTTAATGAATTTGTTCTCGTAATTTAACAACTTTTTTCTCAACATTTTATCTCGACTTTTTTCTCGAAATTTTATGACATTTTTCTCATAATTTAACGAATTTGTTCTCATAATTTAACGACTTTTTTTTCGTAATTTAACGAGTTTATTCTCAACATTTTATCTCGACTTTTTTCTTGAAATTTAACGAGTTTATTCTCAACATTTTATCTCGACCTTTTTCTGAAATTTAACAACTTTAATCTCGAGATGGTTTTATTTTTTTTATTATTGCTTGGCCCTAATCCTCTTCCGTAATAAGGTGACCTAATTTTTTTATTTTAAGAAAATAGTTCAGCAAGGATGCATTAAATTGATCAAAGGAGACATTTATAATTTCTATTCTTAAATAAATGCTGTTCATTTGAATTTTCTGTAATAATTCATAATTCAAGTCAAGTCAAATTTACTTGTATAACACTTTCATAATACAGATTGTTTTAAACCAGCTTTTCAGAAAATACTGATGTTAATATATATATATATATATATATATATATAGTACATCCTACTTTATCCACATACATACTGTACATTCGTGTAAAGTGATATTTATCCAACTATGTAGCATATCTTGAGCACAAATCATCATATTAGAATGATTTCTAAAGGCGGAGTAATGATGCTGAAAATTCAGCTTTGACTACAGGAATAAATTACATTTTACAATATATTTCACAACATTGCTGTTGTAAAAACCCTTTACAGAAGAGACTTCTTTCAAAACATTTAAAAATCATATTTTTGAACTCTTGTGTAAATTGCCTTAGACACACAGAAACGCAGTCATCACGCAGGCGGTTAGTCTTTCGCAGTGAATCTCCTCTCACACGTCCTCCATGATCTGAGGTGTATGTGTGGATCTGCAGGAGATCTGAGGGTTTGTTCACTCACTCCGTGCAGTTCTCTCTTGATCCGGAATAAGACTTTGGCTACAGGGTTTGCCGACTCCGACTGCATCTCCACCAGCTCATCCAGATGCTTGGGGATCTTTATACGGTTCACCTGCAGGTGGAGACAGAGAGACGTGACGTTACCAGTGCAGCGCTTCGGTTAGGAACGCTTTGACTGAGTGGGGTCAAAGGGTCAAACTGTATAGCTTTTGCTGGTCTTGTTAACCACAGCTGGCTGAGTGTGTGAGAGAGAACGAGAGTGTGTGTGACTCACAGTAAAGACTTTCTCCGGCTCTCCACGCGCTCTCATGTTAGTGTCATGAATCTGTTTGAGAACCATCCACGCCTCGTCATGTTTTCCCATCTGTACACAAACAAAAAACAATCTCAAGTCAAGTTAAATTTATTTGTATAGCACTTTTCACAGCACACATTGCTTCAAAGCAGCTGTACAGATAATCCTGATGTTTAGAATATCTTTATAAAATCTTCATGCCTTATAGTCACATTTAGCAGATTAGAGCTGGGTAATAATATAGTTACATTCAGCGATGATGTAAACTATCAAGCAGTTGAGATTTGCTAGTATCGCTTCACGTGTGTATGTATATGGATAAAGTTATATCCAACTTAATGAGCCCTATCATACACCCGGCGCAACGCAAGTGTTTTTTGCTAGTTTCAGCCGGGCAGTTATCATTTTCATGCCTTGAAAATAAAAATAAATAGCATTTGTGCCCATTTGTGCACCCATGGGCGTGCTGGTCTGAAAAAGAAGGAGTGTTCAGGCACATTGTTGGCGTGTTGCTATTTTGAGGCAACTGAAATAGACCGCGCCATTGACCAACTGAAACCTGGTCTAAAGTCAATGGAGCAGTAATGGAGTTCAGTTTTTCTACTTGCAAATCCCGCCATGTAAATAGCGAATCCGCCATGGCGTGAGCGCAACTGGCTTTTAAAGGGAATGGGAGATGACACGTTTATTGCATGTTACGCCCAAAACACACCCATTACTCATTAAGAGAATAGGGACAACCCTTTTAGACCATGCACCGGGTGCGCCGACCATTTTTTTCCATTGTTAAACTAGCAAAAGAGGATTCGGACATGCCCTAAGTGCACCTGCGGCGTGTGCTTTAGACCATGCACTTCGTTTGTTAAAGGGATAGTTCACCCAAAAATTAAAATTTGATGTTTCTCACACAAACCGATCGTTTCGTGTCTTTGGACATCAATGGGTCGTCACAAGCCGCAGGGTTTAATTTGTATTTGTCTGTGCATGTTTTTTTGACTCTTATAGATGGACTTCCCATTGACATGCATTATACGACTGACAGACCACAACGGTTGGAGTTAAAAATCATCATTTGTGTTCTACTGAAGAAACAAAGTCACCTACATCTTGGATGCCCTGGAGGTAAGCAGATACACATCAAATTTTCATTTTTGGGTGAACTATCCCTTTAAAATAGGGCCCTATATATAGAGAGCTATGCAATAATAGAGTTTACAATTTGAAGGCAAACACTACTTTGCTACACTAGCAGGCAAAATTTTTTACATCTTGTTGGAATTATCCTGACAATTTTCCTCATATTTGAATAATAGTTCAGCGATGAAAACTACGAAATACGTAATGATGTAATGATCAAAACGTGACACTAATTTGAGTTCATACTTTTTGTTAATTTTCCACAAATTCAGAGTCTCACAAACATCAAATTTAAGAATTTTGTTAAATAATACATAAAATTTCACTCGGAATATATGGCATGGGATCACTCTGTGATACTTTTGCTGTCATTATATGGACGAACACAAACTCTCCTTTTGTGGTCCTTAGAAGAAATAAGGGCATCGGCATTAGAACAACACCAGGAAATGATGTAATTTTCATTTTAGGGTTAACTATCTCTTTAAATAACAGTAAACACACATGTGAACATGCACACTGTCATTACCTCCAGGTAGAAGCGTGGACTCTCCGGCATGAACGTGAGCGCAACGACCGCAGAGACGCAGGGCAGAGCGCAGACCACCACAAACACCCGCCAACTGTGGAACTGATACGCTGAACCCATACTGAAGCTCCAGCCTAATCACACAGACAGAGAAAGAGATTGATTATGATTTCACTTTTTTAACTTTAGTTAGTGTGTAATGTTGCTGTTTGATCATAAACAACATCTGCAAAGTTACAACACTCAAAGTTCAATGCAAAGGAGATATTTTCTTTTACTGAAATCACTTTTTAAGGACTACAACAAACGGCTGGTAGAGACTACAACAAGCTTCTTCCTGGGTTGGTGACATCACAAACCTCAAAATTTACATAAACCCCGCCCCCGAGAACACACAACAAAGGGGGCGGGGCCATGTTGGGCTGCTTTAGAGAAGAGGAAGAGTTGTTGTAGTAGAGTGTTGTTGTCATGCTGTCATTTTACGTCGGACTGCTTCACAAACGAGGGTCAATTCAACACAAAAGATGAACATGACGACACATGCTAGTGGATGAGTTGAATCAACATAAATTTATCCACTAACTATTCAGAAACGTCCAGTTTCTTTGTAAAAGACTCCGGTTTGAACAATGTAAGGCTGAACTGACAATCCTCATTTTGGCTGCGTGAGATTCTCCAGCTTTGTTGTTGTTGAGATGTTAAAGCTCCGCCCTCTTCTGGAAAGGGGGCAGGGAGCAGCAGCTCATTTGCATTTACACTGCATTCCAAATTATTATGCAAGTGACATATCAGAAACATTTCAGTAGAATAAACATTCAGATTTGAGTTTTTCTAAGAAAATGTTTGTTTGTTTATTTATCCATGTCTTTTTAAATAACTGGTATTAATCTCAGACAAAATAATTTGCCAGGTCTATGGAAACCCTACTTAGAGGCTTTTCCACATTATTAAGCAAGTCACAGTTCTCATGAAATATGGGGAGGAAGAAAGATCTTTCTGAAGATGAAAAGCATGAAATGAAGCAATTTTGTGCAAAAGGCATGAAAACAACTAATATTGTGTGAAACTGAATGGAGATTATCAAATTATCATAAGATTTGTGAGTGATTTAGAGCACAGCAGAACTCAGTCAGATAAAGGCTTATTAAGGAAAGTTCCTGTCAAAAAAATTAATTGCATTAAAAGGGCAGCTTTAAAAAAAAGCCAGTGTTGAGCAGCAAACAGGTATTTGAAGCTGCTGGTGTCTCTGGAGTCTCGAGAAGCTCTCCATGCAGGCTGGCAGTTGTGCGTAAAGATGCATTTCAGCCACTCCAAACCAAACCTCACAAAGAGAAACATTTACAGTGGGTTTAGAAATACATGAAGACTAATTTTTAAATAGTTTTATTCACTGAGTAATGCCGTACTACAATGGATGGTCTAAATGGATGGATTTCTGGATGGTTGGTGAATGGCCACCACGTTCCAACAAGACTGCGATGTCAGCAGGGAGCTGGCGGGTGATGATTTGGGCTGGAATATTGGGAAGTGAGATGGAAGGTCCCTTTAGGTTCTCTGAGGGTATTAAAATGACTTTTGCAAGATATGTGGAGTTCATAATTGGCCATTTTCTGTTATGGTATAAAAAGGAGGATAGTGCCTTCTGAAATACAATGCACTATGCACTATCCCATGCTGCAAAAAAACACCACAGCAATAAAACTGTTTGAAAATGTATTTCTACACCCACTGTAAATGTTTCTCTTTGTGAGCTTTGGTTTGGAGTGGCTGAAATGCATCTTTACGCACAACTGCCAGCCTGAATGGAGAGCTTCTTGAGACTCCAGAGACACCAGCAGCTTCAAATACCTGTTTGCTGCTCAACACTGGCTTTTTTTTATAGCTGCCCTTTTAATGCAATACATTTTTTGACAGGAACTTTCCTTAATAAGCCTTTATCTGACCGAGTTCTGCTGTTCTCTAAATCACTCACAAATCTTATGATAATTTAATAATCTCCATTTAGTTTCCACACAGTATTAGTTGTTTTCATGCCTTTTGCACAACATTGCACCATTTCATGCTTTTCATCTTCAGAAAGATCTTTCTTCCTCCCCATATTTCATGAGAACTGTGATTCGCTTAATAATGTGGAACAACCTCTAAGTAGGGTTTCCATAGATCTGGCAAATTATTTTGTCTGAGATTGATGCCAGTTATCTAAAAAGACATGGATAAATAAACAAACAAACATTTTCTTAGAAAAACTAAAATCTGAATGTTTATTGTACTAAAATCTTACTGATATGTCAATTGCATAATAATTTGGAACGCAGTGTAAAGGGACACACATAATTTTTTTTGCTCACACCCAAATAGGGTCAAATTTGACAAGCTATAATAAATGATCTGTGTAAAATAAATAAATAAAACTTTTGGTGTTCAACAAATGTCAAGTACGTGTCAAGTTATTTTAATAGTACAGTATTATTCATGCATTTGAAATAGAATATTATTATTAATATTATCATTTACAATAATAACCCTGCACAGTACCATGGTGTTTTTTGGTTTTGCTGGTGACACAAGCAAATGCGGTTCAGCACAACACAAAATACGCAAAAAGTGATTTCCACAAAAGCCTTTGAAAAGCCTCCGCAACTAAATTTCACAGTGAATAAGTTTGTTTTGGTGTGTGTGTGTGAAGAGGAGTCGATTAGGAATGCCTGCAGGAGTAATACTGCTGAAAAAACACACTCTCGCTGAAAAATAATCATTAAAGTTGGTATCATTTTCCACATGGCTGCTGCTCTCTGACGCTGCGGAGAATGTCTAGAGGCGCAGCGGCACCATATGGTGTGTGTGTGTGGCTGGAGACGCAGTGTGTTTTATTCACAAACTGAGAAACAGTGAGCGATGGAGCTGAGCAAGATGCTTACAGGACAGCTGCGGGGGAACGGAGAGTAAAAAACGAAGATGCCTCGGAGGACAGAAAGGCCTTAGACCAGAAAAAGATGTTTAAAGGAAAATTCTGTCATCGTTTACTCACTCTCATGTCACTTCAGACACAAATGGAGTTTAGCAGAATGTTCAAGCTGCTCTTTTCAGTACAATGACGGTGGATGAGGACTGATGAGAAGTTCATATGATTTGAGCGCCGTATTACAAGCTTTCTGAAGTTGATTCTTGTGTCAAAAGCTGACCAAAAAAAGGTTTTTGAATTTCATTCAAAGTTTGCTTTGCAAAGTATGCTGAAGAGCAAATGACAAGCATGATGATAGAATTTTCACTTTTGGGTGAACTTCCTTTAAATTCCCTTAAAAAAATGTTTTTTCCCCCTCAATATACACAGTAAAAACTTCAGGAGTTGTACTGTGTGGGGGAGTAGGGCTGCAAACAAAACAAAACAAAACAAAATATAATAAAATAATAAAAAAAAATTACATTTTTAAAAAAAAAATAAATAAAATAATAAATATATATTTATAATAAATAATATAATAAATAATAAATAAAAATAATCTGTAAGCAAATATTTTTCAAGTTTCACAGAAAATGAAATACATAAATACATGTATTGAATAAATATTGATAGTTAAATAAAGATAATTATCTACATACAAACATATGTATATAAAAAAATCAGCAAATTAAAATGAAACAAACACACATTAGGTTTTGGTATCTTTGTGGGAACTTTCCATAGACATGATTTATATACCATACAAACTGTGTTCTCTATCCCCATATATATATATATATATATATATATATACACATTTTTACATTTTCAAACAAGCATCATTTAGTATGTTTATTAAGTTTAGCCCTCACAATGTAGGTTAACAAGTACACACACACACACACACACACACACACACACACACACACACACACACACACACACACACACACACACACACAGCCCTGTAGTCTCTAAACACTAATGTCTTCTAGATTCTAATGCAATTACTCACTCTCGGCTGTAAGAGGCCGTAAGGGACACACAGAAACATCACCACTGAGAGGAAAGTTAATATTACATCCTTAGAACCTGCTCACTTGCAACCTCTCTCTCTCTCTCTTACGCCACATCTCCATCCTGAACAATATACAAGATCAGAAATATCTCAAAGACTGCTCTTTCAGAGCTCAGGACACATAGTATGCACAGTTATGTCTCATTTAAAAGTAAAATGTTCATCTCAGAAGTTTCTCCTAAAATTCCTTAGAGAAAATATGACTCAAATGACTCATCTTCATACAGTAAGAGTCTGCGCTTTTTCCTGTTGTGGCGGTTAGCAAACAGCATTGCAATACCGCAAGCGCCCCCTTCTGGATTGGAGTGTGAATCGCCTGTGAATGACCGTATTCGTCTGCATGAACCGAACCATGACGTCCATGCGGTTCGGGACGAATACATGTACTGTTACACCCTTATAATACATATGGCACCAAGATGTTAGCAGCAGATCCTTTAAGTCCTGTAAGATGTGAGGTGGATTCTCCATGGATCGGACTTGTTTGTTCAGCACATCCCACAGATGCTCCATTGGATTGAGATCTGGGGAATTTGGAGGCCAAGTCAACACCTCAAACTCATTGTTGTGCTCCTCAAACCATTCCTGAACCACTTTTGCTTTGTGTCAGGAGCATTATCCTGCTGAAAGAGGCCACAGCCACCAGGGAATACTGTTTCCATGAAAGGATGTACATGGTCTCAACAATGCTTAGGTAGGTGGTACGTGTCAAAGTAACATCCACATGGATGGCAGGACCCAAAGTTTCCCAGCAGAACATTGCCCAAAGCATCACACTGCCTCCGCCGGCTCGCCTTCTTCCCATAGTGCATCCTGGTGCCATGTGTTCCCCAGGTAAGCGACGCACACGCACCCGGTCATCCACGTGATGTAAAAGAAAACGTGATTCATCAGACCATCTTCTTCCATTGCTCCCTGGTCCAGTTCTGATCCTCATGTGTCCACTGTTTTCTATATATATATATCATTATAAGATCATTATGTGGAGTCTCACACAGATGTGTTTGTCCAGACAGGATCAATATCTGGCACAAAAGCACATGTGCTCCGGTTAAAAAGGCAATAAGACTGGATCACTTTTTGGCAGTGGCAATAACACTCATTACAGGGCCGCAGCGCTCTGTGTGTGTGTGTGTGTGTGTGTATGAGAGAGAGAGGAATAACCCCACGGGTGCGTGTTTATCAGTCACCATAGAGAATCTCATTATATAGATTATGTGTGTAATGGAGTGTGTTCATGGACCACTGACTCTAGAGAGACACACTAGCACAACACAGTGAATAACGCAGCACATCGGTATTCACTGCAGCTCCAGCTTCATCACAAACCAGCACAGACCAGCTAAACCAGTGCTTAACAACTGAACATTGACTTATATTGGTTTAGACTGGTGACCAGCACGCCTACACAACAGCAACTTTTTATCCTGACTGTATTCATTTCTACTTCAGAACAAAAGTTGGAGGATATGCAGAACACACACACACTTAAACGGTTTCACCGCCGCCGAAGTCCTTCACCTGCCTCTCGCCCCGCTCCTGCAGTGATGAAGGCATTGCGGCAGAACCATTTCAGCACACGCCGCTGCCTCCTGACCACAGAAACGGTGCTAAAACAAGACGCTAATCAATTGACCTCAATTACCAGCACAGTATCTTGCAGAAGACCAGCAGCCCCTTATATCTGCTCTTGTTTACACTCTCTCACGGAAAATTACCCATCAACCTCTCATAATGAGATGATGAAGGACAGAGAGGCTTCCCGTAAAGCAGAAGAGCACGAAACGCTTCCCAGAGGATCAGTTATGTGATATCAGCACAAACATCTGACACATTCTCAACAAATTGCATCTTGTTCGGTGCTATGTGATATTTATGAAAGGTAATTGCGACTTTTTATCTCACAATTCTGACTTTTATTCTCGCAATTCTGAGTCAGAATAAAATGCGATAAAAACTCACAATTGCGAGAAAAAAAAGTAAAAGTTGGGACTTTATATCTGACTTTATATCACATAATTCTGACTTTATATCACGTAATTCTGACTTTATTTGACATAATTCTGACTTTATATCACGTAATTCTGACTTTATATCACATAATTCTGACTTTATATCACATAATTCTGACTTTATATCACGTAATTCTGACTTTATATCACGTAATTCTGACTTTATATCACATAATTCTGACTTTATATCACGTAATTCTGACTTTATATCACATAATTCTGACTTTATATCACGTAATTCTGACTTTATATCACATAATTCTGACTTTATATCACGTAATTTTGACTTTATATCTGACTTTATATCACATAATTCTGACTTTATATCACGTAATTCTGACTTTATATCTGACTTTATATCACATAATTCTGACTTTATATCACGTAATTCTGACTTTATATCTGACTTTATATCAGATAATTCTGACTTTATATCACATAATTCTGACTTTATATCACATAATTCTGACTTTATATCTGACTTTATATCAGATAATTCTGACTTTATATCAGATAATTCTGACTTTATATCACATAATTCTGACTTTATATCACGTAATTCTGACTTTATATCTGACTTTATATCAGATAATTCCGACTTTATATCACATAATTCTGACTTTATATCACATAATTCTGACTTTATATCACGTAATTCTGACTTTATATCTGACTTTATATCAGATAATTCTGACTTTATATCTGACTTTATATCAGATAATTCTGACTTTATATCACGTAATTCTGACTTTATATCACGTAATTCTGACTTTATATCACGTAATTCTGACTTTATATCACATAATTCTGACTTTATATCACATAATTCTGACTTTATATCTGACTTTATATCAGATAATTCTGACTTTATATCACGTAATTCTGACTTTATATCAGATAATTCTGACTTTATATCACATAATTCTGACTTTATATCACGTAATTTTGACTTTATATCTGACTTTATATCACATAATTCTGACTTTATATCACGTAATTCTGACTTTATATCAGATAATTCTGACTTTATATCACATAATTCTGACTTTATATCAGATAATTCTGACTTTATATCACGTAATTCTGACTTTATATCACGTAATTCTGACTTTATATCACGTAATTCTGACTTTATATCAGATAATTCTGACTTTATATCACATAATTCTGACTTTATATCTGACTTTATATCAGATAATTCTGACTTTATATCACATAATTCTGACTTTATATCTGACTTTATATCAGATAATTCTGACTTTATATCACGTAATTCTGACTTTATATCAGATAATTCTGACTTTATATCATATAATTCTGACTTTATATCACGTAATTCTGACTTTATATCAGATAATTCTGACTTTATATCACATAATTCTGACTTTATATCTCGTAATTCTGACTTTATATCACATAATTCTGACTTTATATCTCGTAATTCTGACTTTATATCACGTAATTTTGACTTTATATCACGTAATTCTGACTTTATATCACGTAATTCTGACTTTATATCACGTAATTCTGACTTTATATCACGTAATTCTGACTTTATATCACATAATTCTGACTTTATATCACATAATTCTGACTTTATATCTGACTTTATATCAGATAATTCTGACTTTATATCTCACTCAACAGCAACTTTTTATCCTGACTGTATTCATTTCTACTTCAGAACAAAAGTTGGAGGATATGCAGAACACACACACACTTAAACGGTTTCACCGCCGCCGAAGTCCTTATATCACGTAATTCTGACTTTATATCACATAATTCTGACTTTATATCACGTAATTCTGACTTTATATCACATAATTCTGACTTTATATCACGTAATTCTGACTTTATATCACATAATTCTGACTTTATATCACGTAATTCTGACTTTATATCTGACTTTATATCAGATAATTCTGACTTTATATCACATAATTCTGACTTTATATCACATAATTCTGACTTTATATCTGACTTTATATCAGATAATTCTGACTTTATATCAGATAATTCTGACTTTATATCACATAATTCTGACTTTATATCACGTAATTCTGACTTTATATCTGACTTTATATCAGATAATTCCGACTTCATATCACATAATTCTGACTTTATATCACATAATTCTGACTTTATATCACGTAATTCTGACTTTATATCTGACTTTATATCAGATAATTCTGACTTTATATCTGACTTTATATCAGATAATTCTGACTTTATATCACGTAATTCTGACTTTATATCACGTAATTCTGACTTTATATCACGTAATTCTGACTTTATATCACATAATTCTGACTTTATATCACATAATTCTGACTTTATATCTGACTTTATATCAGATAATTCTGACTTTATATCACGTAATTCTGACTTTATATCAGATAATTCTGACTTTATATCACATAATTCTGACTTTATATCACGTAATTTTGACTTTATATCTGACTTTATATCACATAATTCTGACTTTATATCACGTAATTCTGACTTTATATCAGATAATTCTGACTTTATATCACGTAATTCTGACTTTATATCAGATAATTCTGACTTTATATCACGTAATTCTGACTTTATATCACGTAATTCTGACTTTATATCACGTAATTCTGACTTTATATCAGATAATTCTGACTTTATATCACATAATTCTGACTTTATATCTGACTTTATATCAGATAATTCTGACTTTATATCACATAATTCTGACTTTATATCTGACTTTATATCAGATAATTCTGACTTTATATCACGTAATTCTGACTTTATATCAGATAATTCTGACTTTATATCACGTAATTCTGACTTTATATCAGATAATTCTGACTTTATATCACGTAATTCTGACTTTATATCACGTAATTCTGACTTTATATCACGTAATTCTGACTTTATATCACATAATTCTGACTTTATATCACATAATTCTGACTTTATATCTGACTTTATATCAGATAATTCTGACTTTATATCACATAATTCTGACTTTATATCTGACTTTATATCAGATAATTCTGACTTTATATCACGTAATTCTGACTTTATATCAGATAATTCTGACTTTATATCATATAATTCTGACTTTATATCACGTAATTCTGACTTTATATCAGATAATTCTGACTTTATATCACATAATTCTGACTTTATATCTCGTAATTCTGACTTTATATCACATAATTCTGACTTTATATCTCGTAATTCTGACTTTATATCTCACAATTCTGACTTTATAACTCTTACAATTCTGAGAAAAAAAGTCAGAATTGTGAGATAAGTCGCAATTACCTTTTTTATTTTTTTATTTAGTGGAGGAAACAAGCTTCCATAGATATAGTCCACTAGCAGGATAGCAGAATTGTATTTAAATTTAAAACAAAACAAAATAACCAGTTGGAGTAAGTCAAACACACTAGCAACCATTTAGCAACACTTTAGCAAACCAGTGACAGTCACCTTTGCATTGTAACACCTTTGCATTGTAAATGTGCATTCTGCATGCAGGGATGGGCAGTATTTCAGATACATGTATTTAAAATACGTATTTGAAATACAAAATACTATTTTGTATTTTGTATTTTAAAGCCTTTGGAAAAAATCAAATGTAATTTGTATTTAAATACATTTAAGATGAGTATTTTTGTATTTTCAAAATACTCAAAATACTTTGAGACAGTCATCCTCTTTATCAGGGTGTTGTTTTCATGCATCAACTAGTTGTGTTTGAAGCATTAACGTTACTGCATGTTAGGGATGGGTGATATCATATGACAATATCGTAGATTCGTAGCGATGATATAAATTGTGAATCGATGGAACTTTTTCTAAATCGTTTACATAGATAGGACTTTCCGCTTTCTCTTTAGCTTTGTGCAGTTGAAGCCTTGTTTATACTTTCGCAATTCGCATGGCTGTACGCCATGAACCTGCTTACTGCGCGTGCTCCTCAGTAAACCTACAAGGCTTTTATGCTTGACGTGCTCTCCGTTGTATAATTCTGTGAAACGACAGAGGGCGACTCTGAGTAATTGTTCTCCAAACCACCAAAAAGCAGCGATGAGAGGAAGTAGTTTGCCGAATAATTTGTCAAACACCTCTTATACTCTGTCAAAAACTCGTCTTGTGAGAAGTTTGTGAATAAATGGATTTCTTCACATGTAAACCGATTAGGTTGTGGGTCATTTTGACGACACATGTGAAAAAGTTTTTTAGTACACTTCTTAAACCCTAACCAAATAATCAAGTTAAAGGGTCATGAAACCCCAAAACACATTTTTTGAGATATAAACAGATATGTATAGGCTGCACATCATTGAAAACACTAAAGGTACTCATTAATGTTATTCATAAGTGAAAAATAGTTATTTTTGCATTTTTCAGAGCGATTTCTGTCTTCCTGTTTGAAAAGCCGAGTCGGAGCAACGTCACAAAATCTGACGTCATTGTGTACTTTCGAACATGCTGATGTAGACTGTTTCGAGCGATTCTCGACATATATTCATGACATAAAGCTCATTCAATCCAATCACTGCGGTGTAGTATGCATACGATATGAGGAAGTGTCACTTTTCTCGCCTCGGTCTTTTGTCATTCAGAGACATATCGTTGTTGCTCGTTTCCTCAGTACTACAACACAATGTGTTTTCCTGCGACGTGACCAGAGCAGAGGTTTGTGTGCATGTGGATTGTTTTGCTGTAATCTACCAGCACAAATGGAAAATATGTTCGCGTGAGATCGCGTTACAGCGGAGAATTCAAATGTCACAAAAGTGCGGCTCATTCTCCTCTGCCTGCTCTAGCTGCGTTCAAACACGCGAGCCGTAGTCTGTTTCCCTCAGCACAGCAGCACATGTGTTGTTTGTATTTTGCTCGCGATGCGGTCAGAACTGGAGTTTGAATACGAACACATGAAAAATACGATTGTTTTTACGATATAAAGGCGGAGCGCGCATATGATCGGTTTCAGCGCGGAGCTCCGCGATGAGTTTAATAACACTAGCCACGTGACACATAGCTCATACAGAATAAAGTATCCGTGTTTAAAGTTTTTATTTCACACATTCTCCTGCACCAAACATTAACCAGCACGGTGTAGTTATGCACACATATTTCATCAAGTCTTCTTCAAATGAATTATATGTGTAAACAGGGACACTGATACAGTGGTGTAGCCTATCTGAACGCGACGACACGATTATCCTAAAAGACTGATTCTGAGAGTG
Source organism: Megalobrama amblycephala (assembly GCF_018812025.1). Taxonomy (NCBI): domain Eukaryota; kingdom Metazoa; phylum Chordata; class Actinopteri; order Cypriniformes; family Xenocyprididae; genus Megalobrama; species Megalobrama amblycephala. The sequence continues at coordinate 35,625,682 of NC_063061.1, read as the reverse complement.
CAGTGCTCGTAAATGTAATCAAAGTAACCTATTATTAGCCCTATTAAATATTTTTTCACATTTCTCCCTTGTGCTTGGGAGTTTGTTGACATTTTCTCCGTGCTCATATATTAATATTCATTGTCTCTGTTTCATTGGTTGTTCTCTCCCCTCTTCTCCCCCTCTACACTCCCACTTTTCCAGAGCTTTACACGCCCATTTTCACAGACTTTTTGAAACTCAGAGGTGTGAATGACCAGGGTAAAACAGGGGGGTTTCATGACCAGTAAACTTGAAATTGTGACTTGTGACATTAGAACAAAACATATTAATATGATAACATATGTATAACACTAAATTGAACAATACTGTGTTATATATGTTTTTTAATTCATTAATTATTTTATTTCAATTAACGATTGTATTAAACACGACCATTACTTTATTCATTATTTCTGCTATGCAGGCTCATTTTGTAAATGTAATCATTTTAAATTTTACAAACATGGTGCTTTATGAAAATGTAACTGGACACATTTCCAAATTGTGATTGTGTTTACCCATCTATAATGTTTGTTTATGTAGAGACGAAATAATTAGGTTAATCATTGTCTGTCTCCATCAGTTTAGTGTAGTGATTGTGTGCATTTGTGATGACAATGATGAAAGATACACTACACTTTTAGTTTTATTGTTCACCAAAAAAGTGCCAAATGATTTCTAATTAAAAAAGTTTTTATTTTAGATAAACTTTATATTTTCTAATTATGTATATAGAAACAAATAAACTTAACATTAAATAAATATAAAAGTTACTATACTACTTGCGTAAAAAAAAAGCATCAAAAGAGTTTGAAATTCAGTTTTTGCTGTGGTATCAAAACTGATATTGATAATTGTGAAACCATGCCATATATTGTCATATCACCCATCCCTATTCTTTGCTATATAGCAGAAAAGGTTCCCACAGTTTTACAGTTTTTTTTAGTAGTGTTCACCATAAGTAAAAGACTACATTGTAACCTTGTCAGAAGTAAGTATATAAATGGCTGCTATTTTGCACTACATAAGTTTATTTGTAATTACCAGCAACGAAGCAAGCACTTAAGAAAGAGAGAGAGAGAGAATGACAGAGAGAGCAGAAATGAGGTAAGTTTCTAAGTAGTAATAGGCCAGAATAGGCCCAGATAGATTTCAGCCTAATAGGGATACCTGCACTGAATCTTCAATTTCACATGTATTTTGTGTATTTTCAAAATACAAAATACTGTATTTGTATTTAAATACATTTTCCCACACAGTATTTTGTATTTGTATTTAAATACATTTTTCCACACAGTATTTTGTATTTGTATTTTAAATACATTTCCATGTATTTACGCCCATCTCTGTCTGCATGCACAAATATATAACTGTTTAGTTACGCATAAATGCAATTTGAAAAAAAAAAAATAATGAAATGAAATCATGTCAATGCAAAGCAGCCCTACAGATCACTGTACTGGTGATGGATGTGAATCACTGGATATACAGTAGTAGTGGAGCTTTACGATTGGTGGGTTGGTGCTGTCACTCACCGTAGTGTGGTATAATGGCCCAGGCCATGGCCGACGCGTAGATCCCGCCCACCATCCAGAACATGCACAGCCAGCTCAGGTGTTCGCCACGCTTCTCACGGGCCAGAAACTCCGCAAAGTATGAGAATACGATGGGAACTGCTCCACCAATCCTATAGATAGATAGATAGATAGATTTCATCAAATAAAATCAACAAAGTTAAAAAAAGAATAAATTGTCTTATGCTCCTCCTTTGTGATGCATCTAGCTATTTTTGAACACAAGGGCCTGTAGTCTGTTTCAGTGTGTATGACCTCTGACCCTGGTTCAGATGGGCCGCAGTGATTGCGCCGCAGCACTGATTCAGTCTGGAGTCACTGCACTGCTGAAGGCCAGGAGACCACGCTGAAATTCAATTAGCAATAAAACTCTCTCTCCTCTTACATTATGGGTCTGTGCCAGGAGGTTAAAACAACTGTGACATTGCAGAAGTGCTTGAAGAGAGACAGAAAGAGTCTGACTGACTGTGAGTCAGTGTGTCGCTCTGAATCCTTATCACTGTGTTTAAAACGACTTTTGTTCTCAGACGGCAGACAGGAGGACGGACATGATGGGGTTGCGCCGTATTCATTGTATTCAGGACATTCCTACGGGATATTTCCAGCTTCTGAAGTGGTTCAATGCTCAGAAGATGATTCAAAAGAAACAAAATGTCAAGGCTTGCATTTGTTTTGCAGGTGTATGATCAGAACAGATCATTTCATTTCAGTGTTTTACACACTTCATCTGTTTCTATAAACATTTGCGAAACAGATTTACTTATCATGCACCACTGACTCACTGCTTAACAATAAATGCTAAAATTTTATCCATTTTATTCCTAAAACATGGTGAATCTTTTTTTTGTTTGTTTTTGTCAGTATTTTCTGATGTATGGAGTGATAAAGAGAGAAATCCAAAGCCCCTTCTGTAAACACCTTTGACTCTAATATGTCAACAAAATGAAACAAGAAATGTTCAATATTTGGCTTTATCCAGTATTCAGAGTTCTGTTCTGGAAATGTATGCAAATTAGTGCATATTTAATTATATAATGGATCATTTGCATATTTAAATTTCAGACAACTTGTAAGGCAAAACTACTGTTATAATGTACTGTGATTAATCATCTGGGGAAGTATGGCGATGTATAATAATTTATTTTACCCTATTCGCCTGTAGTGTCTTTTCTTAAAGGGACAGTACACCTAAAAATGAAACTCTCTTTAAAGGTGCCATCGAACGTTTTTTTACAAGATGTAATATAAGTCTAAGGTGTCCCCTGAATGTGTCTGTGAAGCTGCAGCTCAAAATACCCCATAGATTTTTTTAAATACATTTTTTTAACTGCCTATTTTGAGGCATAATTAGAAATGCGCCGATTCATGCTGCGGCCCCTTTAAATCGCGAGCTCTCTGCCCCCTCCCGAGCTCTCGACTATAATACAGTGCATAAACAAAGTTCACACAGCTAATATAACCCTCAAATGGATCTTTACAAAGTGTTCGTCATGCATGCTGCATGCATACATCGGATTATGTGAGTATTGTATTTATTTGGATGTTTACATTTGATTCTGAATGAGTTTGATAGTGCTCCATGGCTAAAGCTAACATTACACACTGTTGAAGAGATTTATAAAGAATGAAGTTGTGTTTATGAATTATACAGACTGCAAGTGTTTAAAAATGAAAATAGCGACAGCTCTTGTCTCCGTGAATACAGTAATAAACGATGGTAACTTTAACCACATTTAACAGTACATTAGCAACATGTTAACGAAACATTTAGAAAAACAATTTACAAATATCACTAAAAATATCAAGATATCATGGATCATGTCAGTAATTATTGCTCCATCTGCCATTTTTCGCTGTTGTCCTTGCTTGCTTACCTAGTCTGATGATTCACCTGTGCAGATCCAGACGTTAATACTGGCTGCCCTTGTCTAATGCCTTGAACATGGGCTGGCATATGCAAATATTGGGGGCGTACATATTAATGATCCCGACTGTTACGTAACAGTCGGTGTTATGTTGAGATTCGCCTGTTCTTCAGAGGTCTTTTAAACAAATGAGATTTATATAAGAAGGAGGAAACAATGGAGTTTGAGACTCACTGTATGTCATTTCCATGTACTGAACTCTTGTTATTCAACTATGCCAAGATAAATTCAATTTTCAATTCGATGGCACCTTTAAAGTATTAGTAGACTGTTAGGTTAGGGTTAGTGTTAGTGTTAGTAGAATAAGTTGACATGTAGCAGAATGTCTCAAAATAAAGTGTTACCCAAAAGTCTTACGGGTTTGGAACGACATGAGGGTGAGTAACCGATGACAGAATTTTCATTTTTGGGTGAACTGACCCTTTAAGAACGCTCTGAATAACCTTTCCCACACAGCGCAGTTAATTAACTCTTTAGCTAAATAAAGGAAAGATCATCAAAGCAGAAGATGGATCGTTTCCTCCATCCTCAGGAAATATGAGACTCACCCAAATCCCGAGAGCATCCTGCAGAAGAGGAAGGTGCCGTAGCCCTGAACGAAGGACGACAGGAAGGCGAAGAAGCCGTTGACTGACATACACACCAGCAGACACTGCCGCCGGCCCACCTTATCTGACAGACCGCCCCAGAAGAAGGCACCCACCATCATTCCCAGATACACCACACTGCCTGAAGACACATACAGAGGGATATTAGGAGTTCACCATCCTCATCATGAAACCACATACTTCACACACACTCATTCTTGTACACCTATCTTTGTGAGGACATTCATTGACACAATGCAATCTCTTGCTCCTTATCCCATCACAACTAAGGCCATGTTCACACTGCAGCTAAATTCGGTTGTCAGTTCACCTTAATCCCATTCTGTACAAACACAGTTCAAAGTTTTAGGGGATTTACAAAGATTCTATGCAAAGTGTACAGAACCGAACTGAACAACTAGTTGCTAATGATGTATTTTAATGTGCATCATAAATGTTTCAGCAAGAAATCACAGGCCTTGACTCATTTGTGTTGCCAGATCTTACCAGAAAACACAGCGAACAAAAAAACGAAACAAATCCAAATACTTTATGCTGAAAACCAGACTAAAATATCATAACCCGCACCTGCTAACTCTGTAAACTCGATCGCTTTAGAAGACAAGCTTAAAAACAAGCTCAAAAACACTTATAATAAGTGGACATGGCAACACCACAACCTTAACTGTGACTTTATAAAGAATAATTCAAAGAAATATACCAAAGTTCAGATTTTTCAATTGTCTTGTTTAAGTATCATCTTTGTCCAGTGTCATTTTAGTACAATTTATATACTTTTTTAGTATGTATTAATATTTTAAATTAGTGTTAATTTTTATTTTTACATTTTTATTTTAATTCTGTTACATGCTTTTGTATTAGTTTTTGTTGCTTAGTTCTATTTATATTTACCTTTAATTTCAGTTTTAGTAATTTTAGTACTTCAAAACAAACTTATTTATTTCAGTTTTAAAGTTTTTCATCTAATACTTTATTTTTAATACTTTATTTTATTTTATTTCAGCTTACTGAAAACTCATTTTTTATAGATTACAACAACAACACTGTCTTCGTCTCAGATGTTCCTTTGGATAAATAAAAACGGACACAAGTGAGTCAATAGTTTCATTCAGTAAGAATATAGAGCTATAAAATGAACGCTGAGAAAAACTCCAGAGGAGACACATGTGAGTCTTTCTCTCATCTCTCACAGCCATTCGATCTGCAGTTAACCTCATGTTTCAAGTTTAATTTATTTCTAGAGCACATTTGAAGACGAGTTGACCAAAGTGCTGTACATATGGGGTCATAAAACAGACAACAACAATAAAGTACTGTACATTGTATTGCACATTACAGTTCAGAAAACAAACAACAAAGACAATAACCACAGCCCTCAAACTGAGCTAAATGCTAAAGAATAAAAAATGTTTTAAGACTAGATTTAAAAGCAGACAGAGTTGGGGTCAGCCTCACAGACAGTGGTAAAGAACTCCAGAGTTTAGGGGCAGCGAATGCAAACACACGATCTCCTCTGTGCTTCAATATTACTCTAGGGATGGCCAAAAGCACGTGGTCAGCAGACCTCAGAGATCTCGATGTGACGTGAAGTTGTATAAGGTCAGAAAGGTAAGTTGGAGCTAGACCATTTAAGGATTTATAAGCAAACACTAAAACCTTCAAATTAATCCTAAAACGCACCGGAAGCCAATGCAGGGAAGCCAATATGGAGGAAATGTGTTCCACTTATGCGTTCCTGTTAAAAGCCGAGTGAGAGAGAGGCCTACATAGATGACACCAACATAGGCCCTGTTTCCACCTGGTATTAAGATGCGTTTTGGTCGATCGGATCAAGTGGACGACGCTAAATACAGGTGTAAACGGGTGTAAAACATTTTGAGTTTGTCCACTTTCGACAACTTCCAGAGGGAGTCGAAAACACAATAGACCGGATTGCTTTCGTAATGGAAATGCATATGTGTTCGAACAGCCTCAAATGAGCGCCTACTGACCTAACGCATAAACATAATGGGAAGCGCGCTACAACTTTGTCGGCTGAAGACCCATGTTTGTTTTAACTCTCTGGAGTCTGAGGCTGATTTGGGGCCTGAAGAAGTTTTGACATGCCCTGACATTTGTGCTTTTTTCAGTTGTTCATAAACATATTAATGGAAAAAGTGTCATTACACTGTATTCAGCACAAACTAGGCTACAATAATATGTGAGCAACATGTATGTACATGTTTGTGTTTTTGAAGGAATAACGTTTATGCGTGGTTATTGAAAAAAACTTATGTCACTGAAATAAGGCCAAAAAAATATATTAAACATGTTCACAAGACTTCTGGGTATTGGAGGTTGTAGACTAGAGTTTTTGCTTCGAAATGATGTAAAAATTATCCTGCCTACTCGTTCATATAAAACAATAAAGAGATTTAAATTTTGTAAGACAAAATCTTTTTGTTAAGAAACACAGTATGCGTGGAGGCGTGAATCATCATGAATAATCCTGTAATTCAAACTTGAGAAGACAAAAGAATCGCATAATGAGCTCTAATGACCTGCATATTAATGAAGCCTTTCAGTCAGGTAGGCTGTGAAAAACCCCTCTGTGATCATGTCTCAAGCTCATCATGGTGTATATCAAACATACAGAAAAAACAGCAATACTGGAAAAACGTACCAAGCACAATGTTATCTCACCATTTCTAATACACACTCACCGCGTTTGGTGTGGTTTTGCGGCTGTCAGAGCAGAAACAAAAGCTGCTGCTCTCCGTGTGTTTTCCATCATCATGGGTGTGTTCATATGTAAATTGTGAGAGCTTATTTTGTCCATCAGATCGAAAGATCTGAAAAAACCCATACATTTACCCGCCCATAGAGCCTCCCCTCGAAGAAATCAGGACAGCAGTGGTTGAATGTTGACAAAAGCGATGGATTAAAATACCAGGTGTAAACGGGTATGTGTCTCCCTCGTCCACTTGTGATCCGATCAACCAAAACACATCTTAATACCAGCTAGAAACAGGCCAAATGACAAAAAAGGCTTAACTTTAGATAAAAGCCTTAACTGATAAAAACTTGATTTTACTACAGAATGTATCTGTTTATCAAGTTTAAAATCTATTTTCATAATTACACCCAGATTTTTAACAGTGGGTTTAGCATAGTGAAGTAAAGGGCCCAGATCAATGTTGGAGGCCTTATAATTACTGTTCTAAGCAAATATCATGATTTCAGTCAAAAAATTCAAAACTTAGGGTCATCCAATCTTTAATATCCTTGAGGAAGTCAAAGGTTTAAAGGACTGGCATCGTTCAGTTTCAAAGGCAGATAAATTTGTGTGTCATCTGCATCACAATTTACTAAGAATGGACCCTAATAGAAGCATTTGCAATGAGAACAACATTGGGCCAAGAATAGAGCCTCGAGGTACGCCACATGGAAGAGGTGCTGACGAGGAAACAAAGTCACCAAGGAGGACAGAAAAAGTCCTGTCAGATAGATAGTATTTAAACCACTCCAAAGCAGTGCCTTTAATACCATCAACAAGTTCCAACTGAGAACCTCATTGCTGTCTAGGAGAAACAGTTTTAACAGTATTAAATAGATCTCATTTGAGAATTTCCCTGTGGTCATATGGTGATTGTAATATTGGCACCTATTGTTTACTGATCTGTATTGATTCTAATGGAAAGCTGTGCAGGTCAATAACTATAACATAAATAACACACACAGCTGTTATTAGTTTCATTGATCTGTTTCCATCATCCCAAACCACAGTCAAATTTAAAGGGATAGCTCACAGAAAAAAGTGAACACACAGACATACACTAAGATATTCTGTCATTATCTAAATATCTGTGACGTTTTATCTTGTGTATCTTGTGTATTGTTCAAATTTACTACCCTTTCATTATGTAAATACACTTACTTTGTTTTTGTTTACTCCATGTAGTTCTGAGAGCTGAGGTGCATATTTTGATTTTCTCAGAAGCATCAAGGTAAGTGCGCAAAGGTCTTACTCTCCCTCACACACACACACACACACACACACACACACACACACACACACACTATAATATGCTGTTATACTCCATATAACTCCATATAAAAGCCAGTAACTAAGCTTTTTTTTGCACAGGCCTATCTAAAGGGTTAATGGTGCCACCTGGTGATCAATTGTAAAAATGACAAATTTTACCTCTTCCCAACAGGGAAAACCACCATCAATCAAGAATGCATGATTTTATGGTGTCATGGCTTTGCAATCAAAAAATGTCATTATAATGGAAGTCAATGGGGCAAAAAGAGCCACGAACAGTAAATGAGGGAGAAAAAATTAAAATCTGATGCTGCACAAAAACTAACAATGCATCAAAACCAATGTTGTTACTAATCTTTCACATGTCCAAGACTGTGATAAAAGGTAAAAAAAAATCCAGTCCACAATCACTTTTTATATTGAAAATAAGTCATTTTGTGTGTTTTTTTCCCCCAAATCAGTGACATCATTTATAAACTTGGCAATACAAAAATAAAAATCCTGTATTTTTTTAAAACATTTAGTAGTTTTGATCAGGACTGAGGTTGATTAACAGATTTATGCAAAAAAAAAATGAAAAAAATATTTATCTGATACATTTTTACAGCAGTTTAATTTAGTGGATGTTTTCATCCACGAACATAACGTAAGGGTAGTAAATTTGCCCACAGTGTATTTTTGAGGTTTTGAAAATTTTCAAAGCATTTTCTCAAAATATGTATCAAAATAATATTTGTCACCAAAAATCATTCCATTTGTTGAAACACAGAGAAAGTTGTGGCCAAATTAAGACTCAAAAACACCCCATAGTGGATGAAAACATCCCCAACAACACATAAGGGATATTCTTTTGTTTCAGAGAAGAAAGAAATTCATACTGGTTTTGATTGACATGAGCGTATATGATGACAGAATATTCGTTTTTAGAGGAGGAAAAGTAAAAGTTGCTATCTTGTGCAATGCATATATGACATCCTAATTTAATATGTAGCTAACTAACATACCTGAGCAGAATAAATAAGAACAAAGATGACCAACACTGGCTTTCATTCACTCAAGATGTGCGAAGCTTCAACAGAAAGGATAACAGCTGTATATCACTCATTGTTCCAGCTGTGAGTTCAGAAGGATGGGTTGATCATCACTCATTCCATCCAGTAAACACACACACACGCACACACACACACACACACACACACACACACACACACACACACACACACACACACACAAATATATAACAGAATAAATCCAGTCCTGTCCACTCATTCAGAATAAGGTAATAAAAATGCTAATTTATGTTGTAGAATGTAAAGTAAACCCATTTGATGTGCACGAGCTCGACCAATAAAAGCACAGAGGCGCATCTCTTTCTATCTTTCGGTGCTATTTGGTGTTCTTCATCCCTGGCGTTCTCTCTGAGAGTATGAGGAGGAGTGTGTGTTATCTTGCTGTGCAGACGTGACGGGCCGCCCTGGTCATCCATTACGGTCTGACAGCACTGAATACTGCGGCTCGCTCACGGTTTGTAGACCTATATGCTACAATCAGCAAAAGAGCTGCTTTCACAGACCCACATTTACAGTATTACAGTCAGTGATTTTTCCATAAAGTACTTAGTATTTTTTACTTACAGTATAAGTATATATATAAATATACTTCTACAGGAAAAACTATAAAACAGCTTTCAGCTGGGGCTTTAGGTCTCCTACAACAGTTTTACATGCATCCAAGGTCAGAAAACACTTTATTTCCTCATAATACACATTGCAGCATCAGCTCTTTTCTCTCAGTGTCTGAAACGGTTCGATAAAGGATCCGGTCTCTCAAAACCCCGCCTTTCTGAGAGCCTGCTCTGCTCTGATTGGTCAGATGGCCCAGTCTGTTGTGATTGGTCGACCGCTTGCAGCTTACGTTGTTAACCAAACAGCCATTTCCGTAAATGGATTTCTTCCTCAGCACTTGATACACAGTGAAACGAACAGTAATGATGGCGTCGGTTTTACCGTATCAATTCCAGTTCGAAAACTATGTCGGTTTGAGCAGGAAGTGAGACTAGAATTACTGCCGACTCATTTCAGGCAGTTCAGAATCGATTCTTTCTTTTGGGAGACAATAACTCCATTTTTCTGCACTTTGATCTTTCACAAACATTCACAAACAGCTGTATTACACACTACATGAAAGGTATACCCCAAAAAAGCATAATAGGGGCACTTTAAATGTGCACATAAAACGTTTCTAAATGGTGCACTTATATCAAATTTTACAAAATTTCATGCCATTGAAATGGATTTTACCTCCACATTTTCTCTTGGTTGTACTTTGCTACACAATTCTAAACTTTTCTCTCATGTGGGATTTATTTTAATGAGCTGCATCTACATATCAAAGCTCTTGTTATTAATTTCCCAGCATTCAGTAAGACAAAATGAGCTTCTTTCTGAGTGAAATGTCCTTTTCTCTCGCTCTCTCTCACTGACTGATTTGAGTTCAGCAGCGCTGAGACAATCGCCCGTAATTCCCCTGATCCTGTCACTGACAATCCCACCGGAAACCCGCGCGAGCAACAACCGGAGCGAAACGCACGACTCTGAACATGGGATTATGAAAAACAGGGACTGGAGAACTTTTTTCAAGAATTGCACTGAGGAACATTTTACAAACTTCTTAAAAGAAAAATTCTTGAAGGGGACCTATAATGCCCCTTTCACAAGATGTAATATAAGTCTCTGGTGTCCAGAATGTGTCTGTGAAGTTTCAGCTCAAAATCCCCCACAGATCATTTATTATAGCTTGTCAAATTTGCTCCTATTTGGGTGTGAGCAAAAACACACCGTTTTTGTGTGTGTCCCTTTAAATGCAAATGAGCTGCTGCTCCCGGCCCCCTTTCCAGAAGAGGGCGGAGCTTTAACAGCTCAACAACAACAAAGCTGGAGAATCTCACGCAGCCAAAATGAGGATTGTCAGTAACGGTGTTCAGCCTTACATTGTTCAAACCGGAGTCGACACTGATGGAGAGACTCAGGAAGAAGTTACAACTTTTAGAATGAAACTGGACGTTTCTGAATGGTTAGTGGATAAATTTATGTAGTTGCTGTGGAGTTGATTCAACTCATCCACTAGCATGTGTCGTCATGTTGATCTTTTGTGTTGAATTGACCCTCGTTTGTGAAGCAGTCCGGCGTAAAATGACGGCATGACAACAACACTCTACTACAACAACTCTTCCTCTTCTCTAAAGCAGCCCAACATGGCCCCGCCCCCTTTGTTGAGTGTTCTCGGGGGCGGGGTTTATGTAAATTTTAGGGTTAGTGATGTCACCAACCCGGGAAGAAGCTCGTTGTAGCTTCTGTTGTACCAGCTGTTTGTTGTAGTCCTTAAAAAGCGATTTCTGTACAAGAAAATATCTTGAACTTTGAGCATCGTAACTTTGCAGATGTTGTTTATGCTCAAACAGCAACATTACACACTAACTAAAGTTTAAAAAGTGATTTCATAATCAAAGACCCCTTTAATTCTTTTTTTTTTTTTTGTGAATCTGGCCCTTGATTTGCTCCACCAATCAGAGTGCAGGACAGGTCAAGAGTGGGCGGGCTCGACGTCCTGTATGTTTGAATTACAGAAGCTCTAGACTAATCTAGCATGATTACACAACTGACACACACACACACACACTCATGCTGAGACACAAATCACACACACAGATATTTATTTTTCAGTTCTGATCTTTAGGACTGACAGTCCACAGTTGTTTTTTGAGCGATGACATCTGATCTGTTTGTTCAGGCAGTGTTGTCAGTATCTGCTGCATCTACGTCTGCTGCTCTTGTTATGACGTGAGCATCAACACGATGCAGGACACTGTAGAAATACAAGATGAAAAACTGGATATTTCACCTCTACTGATGCATAGCATGACATCACACTGCACACATGAGGAGAATGTCTCTTGTAGGCCTATTGTGAAAATGAATAAAATAATGTGTTTCATTTTGTATTTGACATACATAGGCAAAATAATGTTGTAAATTGACACACAACATTATAACAGTTAGCCTTTAGGTACAGCATTAGCCTCCTCATATAACATTTCACAGGTCTTCAACAGTAAAAACAATAATGGATCTGCTCTCACATGACTTCGATCTTCTCTCAACCTGTTTAAAAGAGTTTATAATAGAAAAAGTCAAAATTCATGTAGTCTATTCGCTGTCATCGTCCTCCTGCCACATACTGTCTTTGGTCGTGGTCATGGTTCACTAGTTTGCATTAAGAAAAACAAGTGCGCTGCATGGTTAATGTACGCTCGAGTACTCAATGGCTTCTGACAGCACCGACTAGTGGTGGAAGTAGTCGACTGCCCAACTAGACTATGCAAGCCCTGATACAGTATGTACCAAAAATAACTGGTCCTGACTACACATTAATACACACTATTATTCAAAAGTTTGGGTCTGTAAGATTTTTACATTTTTTTGAAAGAAGAATTTATTTGATCAAAAATACAGTAAAAACTGTGAAAATGTGAAATATTATTGCAGTTTAAAATAACTGTTTCTATGTAAATATACAGTAAAGTGTAATGTATTCCTGTGATCAAAGCTGAATTTTCAGCATCATTACTCCAGTCTTCAGTGTCACATGATCCTTCAGAAATCATTCTGATATGATTTGCTGCTCAAGAAACATTTATGATTATTATCAATGTTGAAAACTGCTTAATATTTTTATGGAAACCGTGATACATTTTTTTTCAGGATTCATTGATCAATTTAATCCTTGCTGAATAAAAGTGTTATAATATATATTATAATGCATATATAGGGGTCAATGATGTGACGGGTCTTTTTTTTTTTTTCGTCCAAATGCCTAAATAATAATAAAAAACAAAGATATGACATCTAAAGTATGTAAGGTAGTACAACTAGATCTCTTTTATTGAATCCAAAGGTTTTAATTATATTTTGCTTCATATAAAGGTATTTTAAAGATTTTTACGTCCAAAGGCCAATGCAGCCATTTAATTTGTGATTAAAATATCTTAAAATGAAATAAATGTATATATTTTTTATTCTGGCATGATTTTATAACATCATATATCAACAGTGTGCAAAATGGTATTAAAATTATGTGTAGAAGTCGTTGTTTTGTTATGAGAAAGAATGTCCGGAAAAATGAATTTCATTGATGTCATTCGGAGTAACCAATATAAAGGGACCATTCTGGATCAAGTCATGCAGTCAATATCATGTGACAGGATGTGACATCATTCAGATACCTGCAAAGGACCACATGGTCATGAAGCAAAGTAACTAATGCTCTTTTAACTATTTGATAAATTCATGTTTTCTCTTGTTCATACGCATGTCCCGAAACATCAGGTCACTCGGTGCAACCGCTATAAAACATGGAAAATGTTGTAATATTTTAAAAACTTGTACTAAATATAAAATGTTTGATTGTCCTTTTGCTAGATAGCTAGATATCAGCCTGTTAGCATTGTTTAAAAATATCGTCATTCAGTAAAACCGAAATTTTTGGTGACAAATTTTGTCCAAAAAGCAGTGTTAATTGATTATAAAAACCACATAATATAATTGTTAACACTTAATAAAACTTCAAAATTAATTATATCTCAATTATGTTTTTTTTAGACTTTTAAAAACCTTATTTGTCAATGACCCATGTATATATATATTTAAATTCAGTCACACACACATTTCAGCTTGAGCTGTACAACATCTGTTGTTGCTGATACTGCAGTATGAAAGGATGGAGAGAGAGAGAGAGAGAGCAGTAAAGCGTGAAATCAGAAAGTGTCGGGCATATTACAGACGCCTCTCAGGGGTCTTTTCAGAACAGCGTCTCACCTCTCAGAGTTCATTCTGCTCATCTCTCCATCACTCCATCCTCTCTATCTCTCTAACACTGGCAATGTGATCACCGAGCTAATGGCCCCACTAAATTACCCACAGCACATTTTCTTTCTTTCTTTCTTTCTTTCTTTCTTTCTTTCTTTCTTTCTTTCTTTCTTTCTCATGCTTATTTCACTTCACATATTAATTTAAAAATCCACATCACATTTGTTGTAACCCAGCATATAAAAATATGTTCTAAAATCATTTTGTTAATGTTACCATTAAGTTATGAAAATGTTATTTTTGATTTTTTTTTTTTTTTAAACTTCCAGTTTTTTAAATGTTTTAAAAACATTTTTTCTTGATTATACAAACGTTAAGTGAACATTCCATTTTATAATTTTTCAAACATTATGGAAATGTTACTTTTGAATGTTCTCTGAATGTTCTGAAACAAGTAGTAACATTAAAAAGACGTTAAAAGAACCTTCAACTAAACATTCCATGAACAATGTATAAATAACATTGTAACAATAAAGTGATTTACTTTGTATTTTTCTAACATTCTGAGAACATTATTAAAGAACAGATAACTTTGAACAAACATTCTATTAATGTTACTGGACATTTTTTTGATCATAACTTTGAGAAAACCTTGCCAGAACCTGTAATGTATATATATTCCACATTCTATTTTTAGAAACCTGTGTTAAACGTCAGCGTGATCTCTTCACCAGCTCAGGACGGTGCATACGTGTGTCTATTCACAGTCAAGTTATGCAACACGTACTCTCTGTCGCGTCTGTGATTGACAGCTCTCTTTATCTGGAACTACGGAATATCTCCATCTGCTCCGCCTGCCGTCTAATTTATCGATCAGAGTTATTGATCCCTAGCGCACACTCCGTGCAACTGTGTGTGTTTTATAAATGCGGATAAGTCGCGGATGCATGTGTGTGTGTGTGTGTGAGAGTGAGTGTGTTCTCCCAGCGTCATTAGAGGAAAGAGCCGTCCTGTACGACGGGCACAAAGAGGACAGGAGGAGGAAAAGAACAAGTGATTACAGAGAGGGAGGGTAACTAAACGAGCTTTACTGCAGGGGAAGAAGAAGAGGAGAATGGGAGAAGAAAGATAAGAGATAATGGAAGCTCTGCGGCAGACGGACAAATGAAAAGCGTCTCAGTGTGGGTCTGAGAGTGTCTCTCCTGTGCCTCGCTGTTCATTACCTGCACCAAACCTACAGTGAGCGTCTGCTGCCGACACTCACAGAATACTAACTCCAGCCCAGCCTCAACACACACTGCTTTCTGCAGTCACATTCAACTTTTTTAAAAGCTTTTTAGTGTTTGGCAACTCAAATGTTTCTTCACAAATGATAAATGCTATGCTGCTTTAGAATTTGGTATGAAATATATGATTATATAATCCTCTTCAGATTTGATTTGAATTATTCAGCATTTGTATAGTTGCCATAGAAAAGATATTAAATAGTATATAATAACTATTAAATAGCCATACCAAAATTGGATAAAATAAACCTACAAGCAGGCCTATATTTATAGTCAACATTACTATTGATTTCTCTCTAATTTTTCATTTATTTATTTATTTATTTATTTTTACCATGATTCTGCTTCTCTAAAATGTAGTATGGCTCACCATATCAATGAAGGATATGAACAATGCTCTTTTAGAATCAGTTTTTATGTCAGGGGTCCGATTATGATGCCGTCTAGATAGGCAGCTCAGTGTGGTTTGGAACAGAGCCTGTGTGTGTGAATGGACAGACCACACATGTATTCAGAAGAGGAGAGTTAGTCAAGACTAAGTGCAGAGTATTGATCAGAGAGAGTGAAGCAGAGGGAGAAGAAACTGATTTATCTACATAGATACACCATATCTCTAAATTTGCATGAATACAACAAACAAAAACAGCACTAATCTGAAATATTACATCATTAGTGTGATAAAATACAGAATTGAGCTCCGCACTGTGCTTAACAACACCAAGAACCATAAAATAACTGTTACACCATGTCCTACACAGACATGATGCAACAAGTTTCATTTCTCTCTCTTCACTGAAAGACAAAAGACAAGATGCAACACAATAACAGCCAAATGGTACATATTTAATACGATGCAATTATGCATGTATTTCAGACACAATGGGCACAATTAATTAATAATTAATAATAGTTGCATTTCTACTAAAATTATCACAATAAACAATTCTTCTGCCAAGTAATATAGTGCATTAGTGACCTCTTATATAAGGTTCATTAAAAACTTACATATTAAACCATAATTAAAGGAGTGGTTGATTATGATTTCATTTTTTTAACTTTAGTTAGTGTGTAATGTTGCTGTTTGAGCATAAACAACATCTGCAAAGTTACGACGCTCAAAGTTCAATGCAAATGGAGATATTTTCTGTTACAGAAATCGCTTTTTAAGGACTACAACAAACGGCTGGTAGAGACTACAACAAGCTTCTTCCTGGGTTGGTGACATCACAAACCCTAAAATTTACATAAACCCTGCCCCCGAGAACATGCAACAAAGGGGGCGGGGCCATGTTGAGCTGCTTTAGAGAAGAGGAAGAGTTGTTGTAGTAGAGTGTTGTTGTCATGCCGGACTGCTTCACAAACAAGGGTCAATTCAACACAAAAGTTTAACATGACGGCACATGCTAGTGGATGAGTTGAATCAACATAAATTTATCCACTATCCATTCAGAAACGTCCAGTTTCACTCTAAAAGTTGTAACTTCTTCCTGAGTCTCTCCATCAGTGTCGACTCCGGTTTGAACAATGTAAGGCTGAACACCGTTACTGACAATCCTCATTTTGTCTGCATGAGATTCTCCAGCTTTGTTGTTGTTGAGCTGTTAAAGCTCCGCCCTCTTCTGCAAAGGGGGCCGGGAGCAGCAGCTCATTTGCATTTAAAGGGACACACACAAACGGTGTGTTTTTGCTCACACCCAAATAGGGGCAAATTTGACAAGCTATAATAAATGATCTGTGGGGGATTCTGAGCTGAAACTTCACAGACACATTCTGGAGACACCAGAGACTTATATTACATCTTGTGAAAGGGGCATTATAGGTCCCCTTTAAAATAAACACTAAACATGACAATGTTCTTTCACAACAACTAAAGAACATCTGGAGAATATCAGTTCTTTAATTTGATTCATTTCCATTAAATTGTATATACTAGGGATGCACCGATCCGATATTCAGATCGGTATCGGCGCCGATACTGCCATTTTTGCCGGATCGGGTATCGGCCGGGCGGGACCGATCCAAAATCCGATATTGTGCGTGTACTATTCTGTTGTTGTTAAGCTCTACAAAAGGCACAAACACATTAAAAAGCACCATAAAGTTTCTGTGCACTATATTCCAAGTGTTCTGAAGCCATTCCATAGTTTAATTTGAGGTACAGATGAATATTTTAGTTGTTAAATTAAAGTTCACGTAAAGGCCTCCCTCCGCTGCGGCTGTCAGTCACTCTCCATTCAGCATTCAGACTGCGTGTCGCGTTCAGTTACGACAGTCAACACAATGAAACTCTCTCCAAGATGAATCAATGTTTCTATTATTATACTTAATCAAGATACCGGTAATACAATACGCATCAATATTTCTTCACTTTGTGCTTTGAACTTTTCACTGCGGAGCGCTGCCGCTGCGCGCTGATTCCATGGTGCTTCAAGCACATCATTCTGCACACGGGATACGCATAAAAGCGCTTTGTGCCGCTCATGGGAGCCGTTCATATTATAATATTTTTGCGCAATGAAAGATTGTTTAATAGCATTTTTTTTTGTTCTGTCCTATCTATCATATGTTGCTGCATCATTTTAATTTTTATATTTTAATTATAAGACATTTAATAGCTTCTGATTTCGTCCACATTTTCATATGTATTCACAAACGTATAAGATAAACAAATAGACATAGGCTATGCAATTATTTATATTATGAAAAGAAAGTATTATGAAAAGTTAAAGTCTGCGTCACTTTTCAGTTTTCATCTTACATCTCATCTCAACACTTTTTGAGGATCGTGAGTGAACGTGATCATCTCTTCTTCTTTCCTACTTTACTAGGAAATAAACATGAATGAAAATCAAAAAATATGTTGAAAGTTGCAGTATCTTACCGAAATCTGTATCACGTCAGTTCAATCAGTGTTGTAAACAATGTCACGTAGGAAAAGCCATTCATTGACCATAAACTTAGTCAGCAAGAACAAAAATAAAAACTATTTAAAACAAAACGGATTAGAAACTTTATGTAAGCATAAGTATTATAATATAATATATAATAAAATGGAAAAACTGGGTGTGTGTAATCAAAGGCATCGTTTTCATTTTATTCTGGAGTCTGAACTCGCGCTCTGCTGCCACACTGGAGCACACTCACCACCTACTGGACAGGGGTGGGAATTACAGTTAAGTTACATCAGCCTCAGTAATCTGTCAAAATGACGGACAGGCTGCAGATTTTTTCCGTCACTGCTAAAAAAAATTCCATCAATGACGGAAAATTCTCGGTTAACCTGACCTTTGAGATTATATATTATATACACGCCACACTACCGCCGGTGACACTCCACGACCGCGGTGGCGCGGTTGTCATGCCGACCGTCACAGCCCTAAGTGAGGCATACAGTTTATTAGGTAATTTAGCGCTTTTCTTATTACTTGAAGATCGGATCGGATCGGTATCGGCCGATACTGAATCCCAGGTATCGGGATCGGTATCGGAAGTGAAAAAGGCGGATCGGTGCATCCCTAGTATATACGTGATCTGCATATTATAGATAAATACTTACATAAGGGGAAGAGTGAAGGAAACACACACACACACACACACACACACACACACACACACACACACACACACACACACACACACACACGCACACACACACACACACAAACACACACACACACCAGCTCCTCTTAAATAAGCTCAAATCTACCCACACATGTGCTGTACTACCTGCTGCCAAAACAATAAACTCATCCAGACCCACAGAGAGATTACTGAATAATACAAAAACAGTCTCTACCCACACACACACACACACACACACACACACACACACATCCAACAACCATCAAACAAGCACGACACAGTACGGTATCGCTGGCAGACGCCACCCAACCACCCACATTACACACCAAATACAAGCCCTCACACACACACACACACACACACACACACACACACACACACACACACACACAGAGTCATTACAAGGAAAAAAACCTCGCTCACATCAAAGTGTGGAAAAAGCAGCTTGTCGTCTTTACAGCATGTGACTACAGACAGAAACGTGCTTGTACAAAGACAAAGATGAATAATAGAGACTCTGCTCCAGAATCTAGTGAGCTTCCTACGCAGACACCAGAGGTGCTCTCAACACAAAGACCACTGCAGAAGGTCCAACACACCTTCACTTGATTATGTTCTATGTATAGAGTATACCAGAATGCACTGCAACAAGCTTGGTAAAAAAGTTTATACTTAAAATATAGAGTAGTGTTCGAAAATTTTCAACATTACTCCAGTCTTCAGTGTCACATGATCCTTCAGAAATCATTCTAATATGCTGATTTGATACTCAAGAAACATTTCTGATTATTATCAATGTTGAACACAGTTGCGCTACTTCATATTTTTGTGGAAACTGAAACATTTTTCTCAGCATTCTTTGATTTGATGAACAGAAAGTTTAAAAGAACAGCATTTATTTGAAATAGTAATCTTTTAACATCATAAATATTATCACTGTGACTTTTGATAAATTTAATGCCTCCTTACTGAATAAAAGTATTAATTTCTTTTAAAAAAGACACCAAATGATTTAAACAGTAAAGGCAGGGTAGGTGATTTGCTTCAGAAGCATTTTTTTGTTATGCTGGTTGAAAGTCTCTTCACATCCCGATAGGAATGTTCATCCAATCATACTCTGCGGTCCGAGGGATAAGATAGGATGTCCTACCTGTCTGTCAACATATGTTTTTACATTTCCTCATGCACCCTGTTCATGCAGACATCATACGTCATCAGTATGGAGTCAAATTAATGCCTTAAAGTTTTGCACAAAAATAAAGTTTTGCAAAACACAAAAAAGAATTGAGCAATAAAAAAATGTTTTGCAAACAAAAATAAAGAATTGCAAAGGAAAAATAAAGTATTGAGCGGAAAAAAATAAGTTTTGCAAACAAAAATAATAAATTGCAAAATAAAATAACGTAGTGCAAAAATAAAAATATAATCAATTACAAAAATCAATGACAGCTGTAATCCTATTTTATCTTTGCCACATATTTTTCATGCTCAAACCTACTAAATCATTTGCAACACTTATTTTATTCTGCGTTTCAGTCAAGCGTGCGCTCACGATACCGGTTTTCTTTTGCGCTGCACTGTTCTGTGCGGATCTCTTTATGGCACTGGTTTGACGTGGGGGTGGAGTCAAGAAACGGGGGCACGCCCCCCGCGAAATGCATTGGAGGGGAACGTAATCGGCGACAGGTGAAATAATTCTTTGACGTGGTTAAAAATAATGAATGGTTTGTTTTTGTTGGTTTGTTTAGCATATGTTGTCGCCGATTACGACCCCCTCCAATGCATTTCTTATAGTAATATGACCCGTTGCGCTCTGTCTCACTGCCTGTATCCACTTTTGTGTCCTTAAACATTCGTTTTTTGGGGTCGACAGCTTATAAAAACTTATTTCTGGGTTTTTTAGCTTGTTAGCTGTACACCTTGTCACACAGCAGCTTTTAGGCATTGTTCTGTTTTTTGTAATGAGTCAGAAAAGACAAGAAGGCAGCCTGGAGACGGTTGGATTGTTTTCCCCCCGGTGGGCGTGGTTTTCAGATTATAATAAATGCGCTCTGTCTCTGATCTGTTCTGTTCCGATCTGCGTCTCCTGCCGATGACGTTTTCAAGGGGGGCGTGCCCCCGTTTCTTGACTCCACCCCCACGTCAAACCAGTGCCATAAAGAGATCCGCACAGAACAGTGCAGCGCAAAAGAAAACCGGTATCGTGAGCGCACGCTTGACTGAAACGCAGAATAAAATGAGCGTTGCAAATGATTTAGTAGGTTTGAGCATGAAAAATATGTGGCAAAGATAAAATAGGATTACAGCTGTCATTGATTTTTGTAATTGATTATATTTTTATTTTTGCACTACGTTATTTTATTTTGCAATTTATTATTTTTGTTTGCAAAACTTATTTTTTTTCTGCTCAATACTTTATTTTTCCTTTGCAATTCTTTATTTTTGTTTGCAAAACATTTTTTTATTGCTCAATTCTTTTTTGTGTTTTGCAAAACTTTATTTTTGTGCAAAACTTTAAGGCATTAATTTGACTCCATACATCAGAGCATTTCATGCCGAGTTTATGTAGACAGACGTCAGTCGCAGAGCACCACAAACAAAACAGCAGCCACCTTTTACAGTTCCTACCGAATCAAAACAACAAACTTATACTGCGTTCATGCCATAACTACCAAAATTAAGAGATGGCAACCTGTGATGTTATACTCGGAGAGGTTCGTGACTTGAATTTTTTGTGTTTCAAACACTATCAATGCCAAAATGAATCTGCAGCAGTCAGGTGGTACAGGTCAGAGCTCTTGAAGTTGCTTCCTTCATTTTTATTGTAATGTTTTGTGCTTTGAGACATGAGGAAGTTTAACGCCATCTCTCGTGACGCTTTTGTTTGTTCCTTACTGTATGAGTTCAGTGTTTTGGAGGAGGTGTGGTTTGGAGACGCTCTGAAGGGAGGGTGGGATTTCATACTTTTCAAAGCTAGCACGCTATTGCTAGCCTCCCTGAAAATGACCTACCCAACCTTTAAAGTGAATTGAATGGATAGTTCACGCAAAATGAAAATTATCCCATGATTTACTCACCCTTAAGCCAGGTGTATATGAAAACTTCAGATGCAAAAGCCTCTAAGTGCCATCTAAAATTTTCTTCTAAAATAAGCATTTTTATCAAGCTCGTATGTTTAGGTTCAGTTATTCCACTTTAATGGCAATTAATAGGTCCTTTTCATTGCCATTAAAGTGAAATAAGTGTACATAAACATACGAGCTTGGATGTTGGAGTATCGTAAGCTTAGATTTTTAAATATAACTCCGATAGTGTTTGACTGAAAGAAGATACACCTAGGATGGCTTGAGGGTGAGTAAATCATGGGATACTTTTCATTTATGGGTGAGCTAACTCTTTAAATCCTGTATCAATAATATCAATCAATAGTATCATGAAGTGGGGCGTGTTTTCTCCTGCTTGATGCTTTGGCTTCTTTTGAAACCATTTTTTGCCAATCAAAGATCCAAACTAGAGTATTTTCAGACTGTAAAACATGAAGTTATTTTCTTGTGTGATTATTTGATCACTCACCCAGCCATCCGGCTCCTGAGTTGGGCACACACATGTCTGTTTCAGCACTGGGCAGAACAAACCCCACGACGAACACTTCAACCCCGTCGGACATGAGCGCCAGGCCCAACACGAAGAACAGCTGCCACTGGAAGCGTCCGTGTCCGCACTCCTGGATGATGAGCTCGTACTGCTGCGCCAGCTCTTCCTCGTCCGCCTCTCTCTCTTTCTCCAGCTCTCGTTTGTCCTTCATTCCATCTGCTAATGGCTGGCCAATGGCCACCTGGCCACGCCCATCATTAGCCCCGCCTCCCGCCGGCACGCCCTGATACTCGCCCTCGTATATTTCGTCCTCGTCGTCGTGTCCTTCGGTGGCGTCGCTGGAGCCCTCGTCGTCCTCTCGCTGCACCTGACCGTCCTGATAGTAGTAACAGTCTTCGTCGCCGCCCTCGTCTTCGTCGTTTTCAAATCGGCTGTAGGTGCGGCCAGCGTACTCGTCTGAGGCGCGGTCAACCACTTTGCCGACCTTCTTGACAGCGTGCCGTTTCGCCTCTTTGGCGATGTCACGAGCGCCTTTGACCAGAGACGTCCTGTCTCGGTACGGGTCCTCCATCTTCACCGAGTGCAGAGTTTAGCTGTTGATGGTTGCAGATGTTCCTCCACTGCACCAGCCAGGAATCAAACGTGAGTTTCAGAGTTCAACTTTACTGCAGGCTGGTTTGGAGACAGACAGCAGTGGACAGGAGGGTGTGACGTATGCAAAGCAGAAGGCGGATCCTTCTGACTGACAGCTTCATTCACTATGGGAGAAAGAAACACAGTCATATTTTCATTCTCTACACCAACTTATAGGACTAATTCACCAAAATATAAGCAAAAAAAAAAAAAAAAAAAAAAAAAAAAAAAAAAAAAATATATATATATATATATATATATATATATATATATATATATATTATAAACAAATAAAATAACAAATAAAATAAACACACATATACAATTATTTTTTTAATTTATACATTCAATAAATATTAATACATTACCAAACAATTAACATTTATTAAATAATAATAAAATATTTGTATTATTATTAATATAATAAAATATTTTTATATAAGACATAACCAAAAACTAATATATATATATATATATATATATATATATAAAATTGTACTATTTAAATGTATACATTTTAAATTTTTAAATGAATGTTAAGATATAACCAAAAGCAAAATTGAAAAATAAATAAATAAATAATTTATAGGGTATAAACATATACAAAATTATTTTTAATTATTTATACAAATACTAAATAAAACTCAAGATATAAATATATATATAAAATTGTACTATTTAAATCTATAAATAATAAATAAATATTAATATATAACCAAAAGCAAAATTGAAAAAGTTTTAAATAATAATAACATTTTATAAAGTATAATCATAAACTAAATTATTTTAAATAATTTATATAAATACTATAAGATATAAGCTGTATAATATAAATTAAATTAAATTAAATTAAATAAGTTGGGTATTTTTGGTTTTCACAGAATATCTGTAATTGAAGAAGTGAAAGTGCTGTAAATCTCAGGTGTTCCTGCTCATGTGCCCTGCAGAAAGGCAGGAGAAGCCATAAATCAGGTTGGCACAGCGGGCAGAGGACACTGTGCCCAGTTTAACTCATCATCTCCACTGCTCTGCTTCACACTATTAACCTCCACAGGGAGTCATGTGGACATTAATGGAACAGAGCTAAGGAAAAATGAAGAAAGGAACTCCACATGCAGACATTACAGAAGTGTGTGCGGGAAAAACTTCACACATGTGCTTCTCAGGATCTCTGACATCCTGAAACATTCGTTCTTAAACTCAGAAACGCAGAAGAGCCCTGCTGCATTGCAGCACAATTTCTCTCTAAGACTCTCTCCGGCAGAAACATACATACTCATCTCATTTTTATCTCCTCACATCTGAAAAATAAACACAAACACTCCCTTTCTGTCCCCCATAAACTCAGTGAATCTCTCAGTCAGTTCAGAGATAACATCTCAGAGAAAGGGCCGGAACGAGGGGGAATATTCCACCTGCGATTAAATATTCTATTCTATTCTATTCTATTCTATTCTATTCTATTCTATTCTATTCTAGGTATAAAGAGGATAATGAGAATTAAGATTACAGTAAAGGTTCCAAATAGAACCAGAACATTCTAAATAATAGAAAAATCTTTTGAAGTTCCAAAAAAGATTTTTTCCCCCTTTAGTTCTGGTATTTTAAATCCAAAACACAAAACATTAAGAATCATATAGATATTAAACAATATTCAGCCAAAAAAGGTTCTTGATGAGAAAAAGCTGAACACACAAACCACAAAAGAACCTTTATTTTGCAGAATGTTTTGTGAATCTCAATTCGAGCTGACATTTGATAACTGCGGCTGAATTTCAGTCTGGCCAATATGCTGATCGTTATTACAATATGATTAATATTCATTAACTCTGGCATTTGAAACCTAAATCTAAGAGCCTTGAGCCACAGAGACACGTCTGAGAAGAAATGGAGACTGAAGACACACAATTATATTTAAAAAGAAAAAAGAATATGTCAAAATGTCACGTTTAATTCAATGTGTTGCCATTTCTTTGTAATTATTTGCTAAATTTAATAACAATTTCAATACACCAATTTTTTTTTCTCTGCATTAATAAAAGTATGCACACAAAAATACTCTAAAATGTGCAGGATGCCTGATTAGAGATTCATCAACGATTGATTCTTTTGAGTCGGTTCTTTTCAGTGAACTGGTTCACGAACTCTAAACGAGTCAGTGTGATCCTGAGCATAATAATCAGCAGTCATTTATTAAATCACAACGTTTGGGAACACATGAAGACATAAAACAACAACTGAATCAAAAGATCCGATTCGCAGGCTGATTCTCCTGTTCCAGTGGTGTCGTGTGTTCGGCCTCTTTTCTGAAAAATCAGCGAAACCTTCATCCGTCCAGATTCAGCCAAAACAAAACGAATGAATCTCGAACAGTTGTGCTTTCACGGGCCGCTGATACTGTCAGAGACGCCCTCATTAATCACGGAGGAGGAGCACATGCACGCTTTCTCTCTCTCAGTGTGCACTAACTTCACATTTAATACTGTAAGAAGACGTGACAGTGTTTCATTCGAATGATTCATCCATGATCCATCTAAAAACTCTGACTTCGAAAACTCCACACGGCACGTCCAGAGCGCTGCGGCAACTTTGTGCCTCAATACAGACCTTAAAAAAAAAAAAAAAAAAACCCACATCATGACATCATTTCCTCTTAGACCAAATAAAGGCTGTTCCCAACGTAACTATGACATCATTAGAGGGGTGATGTAATCAATGCGACACCCGTTTTTCTGCATTAACCCCCAGCGTGAGCGCGGGAGGGGGAGGAAAGGGAACAAACTCACGGGACGCTGCGGCATCGGCGGTAAGCGACTTAGTTTGACCCCTCCATAGACGCCTAATTGTGCTCAGAAGAACGGTGATGTGCACTAAACAACCGAGCCCTCGGTCCTGAAGTGCCTCACGCCGGAAACTCTACACTGAGACATTTGTCAGATAACAAGATTCAATATCATAAGTCATTTTGGTTCTCAAGTAAATGCATCTTGATTTAAAAAGGTTTAGATATTTGTACTGGAATAGAAGAGTGTGTTTGAGTGAATAATTATAAAGTTACACAAGCAAGGTCGTGCCGTATTCTAGTGTCCCCGATTCCACACACTTCACCTTGCGGAAAACAGATCTGTGGTTAACCAGAATCAGTGGTTTAGTAAAAAGCAGAAGACTACACACATGCGCACACACACACACACACACACACACACACACACACACATGTATCCTGCAGTAATGTAATGATGGATAGCTGAAGGCTTCACTGGTCACTGGGACTCACCAGCAGCTGTGGGGGTTTTATAGTGGACGCCTGCACAGATTGGATGAAGGTAGTGGAGTGTGTGTGTGTGTGTGTGTGTCTCTAATGTAGACAGATTCTTACAATTTGATCTACATTCACTACAGTAAAAACTGTACATACTGAGCATAATCTATACAAGAGGATTTTATCATTTACTGAAATAAATAGGTAGATTTGGTAAGTGACAGAATCCAGTAGAATTGATTTTGGTGTAATTGCATACTGTAAAGAGTTGGTGCAGTAGTTAAATTATAGAATATATATATATATATATATATATATATATATATATATATATATATAAAAGAGGACAATAAAAATTAAGATTACAGTAAAGGTTCCAAATAGAACCAGAACATTCTAAATTATTGAAAAATCTTTTGAAGTTCCACAAATGTACTTTAGTTCTGATATTTTAAAGTTAATCCAAAACACTGATCTAAAGAACATCAAGAATCATATAGCAACTCAAGAACAATATACAGACAGAATTCAATCTATTCAAGAGGATTTTTATCATTTACTAAGACAAAAAAGTTGATTTGGTAAGTGACAGAATCCTGTAGAACTGGTTTTTGGTGAAATTGCACACTGCAAAGAGTTCAAATGTGCAGCTGGCCTTTAAAATCTTATAAAATATAAAAACTAAACGAAAATAGTAGCTAAATAATATATTTATCCTGAAAAAAAACCCACATATTTATCACAGTTTTAGCACATTTATTAGGCTACCTGCAATATTTGACCACTGTACATGCAGTTTGTGAAATCTCAAATTAAGTGTGATTATGTGTAATATTTTTACATTTATCCATTCATACACCACAGGACACTATTGGAGTGAAATTTGAAAAACTAAAAAATTCATTAAAAAACTGTGAAATTGTTACATTTCAACCTCAAATCTCCATAATGAAAAAACTCATTTGCATGTTATAAAAAATAATTTGCAATAACTGGAATGTAAATTGTACAGTGGCGTACAGTGTACTGTGTGTAAAGTGAATGTCTGTGCTTTTACTGAGAGTGGCTTTGAAGGAACAGACTACAGGGTCAAAGGTCACAAGTTCTGTGTGCTGGGGGACACTTTGTCTGATCCACTTCACTGATCAGCTGACACACACATATAGAGTGTGTGTGAAAAAAAAACTGGAAAAGTTAGCTATCTATCTATCTATTATATATATATGTGAGATATAAATTGTCTCTTGTTTAATTTCCTAAGGCACACCAGCTGCACCTAAATAGTACTTTATTTTATTTTTTTTTTAAATAAAAAGTATTTATATTTGATAGAAAATGTATATGTGGTTCACCTGAATAAAGGCGAATCATCAAAAGAGTCTCCTAATCAAAATGGCAAATGTCAAAGGACCAGTTCCCTGACACACACAAACACACACACACACGCACAGGATAATGCAGATGTGCTCAACACTGTGAGATTTCGACTAAAACGGTGCAGTGAGGGTATCAGATGGTAAAACTATGGTATTTTGAGGAATACTGTGGTACTGAACAATTTTGTTGCTTTTACAGTACATGATATTTCAAAAGAATACCTTGGTACCCCCATAATAGACAATGCTAGTAACATACATGTCCAAAAAGCCATAGTAATACCGTGGAGCTACTCATTAGTGTAGCACTTTACCGTAGTAAAGATACATTTTCAGTTACAGGACAGCACTATAGTTGTGTATTCACCACATCACTCTTTTCTCTGAGGCAGGTTGTTTCACGCTCCGCAGCGTTCACCCTTTTACTACCACTTGGCGAAAAGTCATCGGTCTGCGCGTGAATCGCCAGCACAACCGGGAAAAGGCATCAATCACGGTCCGGCTCTGACGCAAGCTGCGCCCCGTAATGAGATTTCGCCTGTCTTGACATTGTGCATGGGAATCAATCCCCCTCCCTCTCCATTTTATCTTTCCGTCACACACGCACACACACACATCTGCTCCAAGCGCCTCGATGACTCACATTTTCAGGTGGATTTCTTTCTGCTTGTGACAGTCACACAAATTTTGCTCTGTCAGGGAACAAGTTACTAAAGTGACTCTCTCTCTCTCTTTCTATAATCCAGGACACCACCAGGATCCCCTTAGGATCTTAAAACACACACACATACACACATCCAGTATTGGTTGATCGACAGTACGTGGGATTTTCAATGACTAATATTTAAAGGAATAGTTCACCCATTATTCACTCTCACTTAACACAAAAGTCAAGAATCTTTATCATACAAAACTGTTCACAGTACTTGCATCTGTCAAGCCCAAAAAAGCTCAAACTTATCATAAATGTGGTTCATACCACTTTATTCCATACCTTATTAAGTCATATAATGCTTTGCATGAGGAATAGAACAAAATCAAAGTCATTATTCACTGACAAACTTGAACTCAGATCAAATAAAGAACTGTTAGATGTGTCAGTTTGGTCACATGACATGTGATGACCAATCATGTTATTTGATTTTGCTGACGTCACTCGTGCCATATTTAATTTGAGGCAAAGACTATAGACAAGACTATACACTAACAAGAAGCGACAGTCAATAGAACGTTCCATTGCAACACCGGCGCCCAGCAGCAGCCCGTGCGTTTCCGCCATTTTGGGGTGAAAGCGAGTCGGCAGTCCACTAGTTTCTATGGCAATATCAGCTGCTTTGTTAAAAACAATGTACATTAAAGCTGAAATCCAACCTGAATGATGACAACACAGAATAAAATACTATCGCTAGTGATCATCAAATCCTTTTAACAGTTTATTTTACACATTTTATGTTTAAGTCTTCCACTTTTTTCACAAAACCTTTGCTCTCTAGAAATCCAGACAGTTTGGGTTAAAATTCTTTAAAAGGCGTGCGATTTAAAGGGGCCGCAGCCTGAATCGGTGCATAGTTAATGATGCCCCCAAAATAGGCAGTTAAAAAAATTTATTTAAAAAAATCTATGGGGTATTTTGAGCTGAAACTTCACAGACACATTCAGGGGACACCTTAGACTTATATTACATCTTGTAAAAACTGGTTCTAGGGCACCTTTAACCATAAATGCTCATCTTGAACTTCTTCTTTTTCTTCTCTATTAGAATTCCGGCAGTGTAGACACTGCTAAGTGTATTACTGCCCTCCATAGGTTAAAGTTTGAACTAATTGTTATATACTTGCACTAGCAAATTGAATATGACAATTTAGTTCAAACTTTGACCTGTTGAGGGCAGTAATACACTTAGCAGTGTCTACAATATTGGAATTCAAGATGAGCATTTATGGTTAAATCATATAAAATTTTTTTTTTTTGAAAATGAGTGATCGTTTCTCTAGATAAGACCCTTGTTTCACATCTGGGATCATGTAGAACGCTTTGAAGCTGCGCTGAAACTGTACTTTTGACCTTCAACCGTTTGGGCTCCAGTGAAGTCCACTATATGGAGAAAAATCCTGGAATGTTTTCATCAAAAACCTTCATTTCTTTTCGACTGAAGAAAGAAAGACATGAACATCTTGGATAACATGGGGGTGAGTAAATTATCAGGAAATTTTTATTTGAAAGTGAACTAATCATTTAACTGCAACGCGCAATATGGCGGGAAAAAGTCCCGCCTCCTAAGTAAAAGAGCCAATCGCTGATTGATAAAGTCATTGCGTCACTGCAGCTGCCGTTAGAAGCTCCAGTTCCCATAGAAACATAACACTCGTGATTAGGCTTGTCTAGACTAAAAAAAAAGCAACAATTATGTGACCGTTCATGTCAGATTTTGTTGCTGATTTGAAATATATTATTTAATTGTGAGGTCGCCAAGCAGTTTTTGAGATTTCAGGATTCCCCCATTCAAATAGACAGGACTTCGTCTTGGATGCCCGAAATAGCTGCCTGGAGGCGTTGCAAATATGGCCGCCGAGTGAATAGACTTTCCTCGAAAGGTACTTTATTTGAGGTCCTCACACAAAGTTAGTGCATGAGTCATATGAATGACTTTTGAAGTACTTTTGTTGTGTTTTTGGAGCTTTAAAGACACGGTTACTACTCTTGTTAGCCTATTATATGGGAAAATCTGCATGGACAAAATTCTCGATTTGTGTTCCATAGAAAAAAAAAACAGGCTTTACAATCTTGAATATTTGGTCAGATCCCTGCAAGACCTCAACTTACCAAACAACTGTAATGAATGAGAAGTTATCCCTCTCATATACAAAATGTATTAATAATAGCTCACAATTAATACCTTCATCAAGTCCATAGTGCAATAGTGCATAGATCAAGTTCTATATATACTAGCACGGTCATATTTAATCTGTAAACAACTAACAAACACAAAAATGTGTGTTAATTGTTACCCATTGAGAGACAACTTCATTCCCTTTGCTGTTCAAGAGCAAAACCAATATTTAAACCTGACTAAACTGAAACCATTTCATGTAAAAAAGGTGAATTAATCATTGCTCTTTTTAATAAAAACACAATTTCATGGAAAAAAAGTGGATCGTCAGCAACATAAAACAAGATATCTAACTAAAAGCGTTCACGCGGAGCGTTTTCTGCTTTAATTACCTACATAAGAGTCAGAATGACGCGTTTGTAATATGGGGTGTCTAGTTAAAAACAGTTCAACTTCGCTCCGTTTTCGTGCTGAACGCAACAACGCGTTCGTGTGAACGTTCCCTGTGCGCAGCTAAAGTTTATTTTGACTCGTGCGTAAACCTACAAAAAAAACAAACTCAGAATCACTTACCGACTGTACGTGAGTCCAGACTTCACGGGCGCGCGGAATTCTGAGCGCGGGAACGCGGATTTTCCTTTAGCGTTTTTTCTCTCTCCTCACAATGCAGCAGCAGCAGCCGCGTCTCTCTGCAGCACTTGAAGAAAAGCTGAGAAGAAGTGATGGAGAGGGAGGAGGAGCGAGAGAAAGAGAGATGAAATCAATAGTTGTATCGCGGGCAGCCCCGCTCAGTGTGACGCGACGCGGGGCGGGGTGGAGGAATGAGCGCGTTAGGATCATAGTGAGTATATACTATGACTGTATATGCGTGGATATGAACACCCCCACCCACCCGTGACGCATTGCTATTTCTCCGCGAGTCACGATTCTCTGGAGGCTCTGGGGCTTTTTCCTGCTTTGTTGGAGTGACTCGTGTTTTAGTGTTTTTAACTTTCTGCTCTCTCTCCCCCTCCCGATACTCACGCCTCAGCGGAACAATCACCAAAAAAAAAAAAAAAACTGCGGCACTCGGGTTCTGATTGCGACTCATCGTGATTGAACTCCCGCCAGGAAGGAGATGGAATCTTGATAGACTCAAGCGAACACGGGACGTTCGGAATGGAACTCTCCATGGTGCTGAAGAAAACACACAGAACAGACACATACAGAACAAACCCCACAGGTCAGATCCATAGAAAACAAACACTACAGAACCACACAGATCAGATATAAAACAGACCTTACAGAACAAATCCACTCTGACCCAAACAGAACAAACCCTGCAGAACCACATAGAGCAGAATTGCATAGAATAGACCTACTTAGAACTACACAGAACCACATAAATCAGATGGATAAAAACAGACCCTATAGAGGGTATGCATTGATGTCACTTTCCCGCCGGAACGCGCTCCCTCAGCCTGACCGAGTGGCAAAAGAGCTGCTGTATGACTGGATTTAATACGGGAAACTGCAAAAACACGAGTAAAACAAATGATTACACTAAAGGTTGGGCTCGAAAGTGTTCCTTATAGCATGTCAAAGAAACCTAATCCATGGATAATGAGATGCAGATAGGAATTGTGTTTCCTGACATTTATATGTGCCTGATTTCGACGCCGGGGAAATACATTAAGCAAATCTGCCTGTGAACGCTTTATATAACTACAATATAGGTAGATCTAAATCGGAGTGATCATTTATATCAGTGTTATATATATCAACCAGCCCTAAAACTTGTATAGTTTTTGTCAGTGTTTCTTTAAAAACACCCAATAATGCACAATATAAGATGGTAAATATTTAATCGATGAGCTGTCAACACAATATATAACAATACAATATATAGGGTATGATTTTACCCCGAAATCCAACAATTTGACACAAAATGATAACTGCAAATCCACGTTTCTCTGCCTGGAGTCCAGTTGTTTCTGTGAATTGCAGTGATCCATTTGCTTCTTTTTCTGTAGCTTTCAGCAGTCTGTAAAATTATACCTCAGATTTCTTGTTAAATGTATTTGTACAGTCAATCGCAAAGCTTTTTCCCGTTTTAGATGTGTTTTGTGTGTTTTTCGTGGCATTCACGCTGAAAACCAATGCTGCCACTCAGTCTTTTGCCACTCAGTGGGCGTTACCGCAGTCATAACGGCTGACGGTGACGTCACATGCATACCCTCTATTAGAACCAAACAGAACAAACCCTACAGAAACACACAGAACATCCACTCAGAAACACATAGATCAGATCTGCACAGAATAGATCTACTTAGAAGCACACAGAACCACATAGATAAGATGCAAAAAAACAGACCTTACAGAACTAGACAGAACAATCCCTAAAGAACCAGATCTAGATCAGATTTGCACAAAATAGAGAACAACACAGAACCACATAGATCATATCCATATAAAACAGACCATACATCAGATCAGATCTATGTAAAACAGACCCTAAAGAACCACACACACACAGAACAGAGTTATATAAAACAGACTCTACAGAATGATTTCACAAAACAGAAGCAGACAGATCAGACCCAAAGGACTATGAGCAAGACAACATGAAAGGAAATGTCCATGATCACTTGACCTCTGACCCGTGACGTCAGCTGGTATCAGAGTTTCAGCTGGAGTTCACAGCACAGACTTTAGCAGGAGAGTTTTGATGGGTTTTCAACTCAATGTCCATTAACATCACAAAGGCGTAAAATGAAGATGAGGGGCATGTGTGAAATGAGTCCCTGCCACGAGGAGGGGTTTCTGTTTTGTTTCGAGCTAAAACGGTTCCCTGGAGAGCTGTTGGGAGAGAAATCCATCTTGCATCCTATCCGGCCTCTCCACCCGCATGGAAAGAAACCACCCCGAACTCTGTGAATGATCCTCTCCTCCTCTTGGAAATCTTGAGAGTCAAAAGAGGGCTGAAGATGCAGGAAGGAAGAGTGCAGGGTTCCCTGCTCATTCTAACGGCCGCAATAAATATGCTAATGCGCTCACATTCACATCCAACACCAGCTGTTTAGAGTTTTTTCAGCTGAAATGGGCACTAATAAAGTTTCCATCTCTCTTAAGATTCAAGAAACTTTACTGGCACGGTAAAAAGGCTTTACATTGCCAAAGCGTTGGTTAGATTATACTGTATATATATAAAGATTGTATAAAGATTGTTTTATTGGCTGATTTAATTAAATATATATAATGCAGTAAAACTGAATTAGTGTAAAAGAGACCAATATTATATTATATGCATAAATATTTTTTTTAAATGATAATTTTATATGAAAATGATGTTTAAACAGAGAAATTTTACAATTTTATGCACAAAATGAGCTCATTTCAAATTTGATGCCTGTTACAGGTCTTAAAATATTTGGGACGGGGGCATGTTTACCATGGTGTAGCACCTCCTCTTCTTTTCAAAACAGTGTGAAGACATCTGGGCGTCGAGGTTATGAGTTTCTGTAGTTTTGGTGTTGGAATTTGGTCCCATTCTTCCCTGATATAGGTTTCCAGCTGCTGAAGAGTTAGTGGTCGTCTTTGACGTATTTTTCTCTATAGGTGAAAGATCTGGACTGCAGGCAGGCCAATTCAGCACCCGGACTCTTCTTCGACGAAGCCATGCTGTTGTAATAGCTGCAGTATGTGGTTTTGCATTGTCCTGCTGAAATACACAAGGCCTTCCCTGAAAGAGACGGCGTCTGGAGGGGAGCATATGTTGCTCTAAAACCTTTATACGCCTTTCAGCATTCATAGTGCCTTCCAAAACATGCAAGCTGCCCATACCATATGCACTTATGCACCCCCATGCCATCAGAGATGCTGGCTGTTGAACTGAATGCTGATAACACACTGGAAGGTCTCCCTCCTCTTTAGCCAGGATGACACATCATCCATGATTTCCAACAAGAATGTCAAATTTGGACTCGTCTGACCATAGAACACTTTTCTACTTTGAAACAGTCCATTTTAAATGAGCCTTGGCCCACAGGATAGACGGCGCTTCTGGATCATGTTTACATATGGCTTCCTTTCTGCATGATAGAGCTTTAGTTGGCATCTGCAGATGGCACGGCGGATTGTGTTTACTGACAGTGGTTTCTGGAAGAATTCCTGGCCTCATTTAGTAATGTCATTGACACAATCATGCCGATGAGTGATGCAGTGTCGTCTGAGGGCCCCGAGACCACGGGCATCCAATAAAAGTCTTCGGCCTTCTCCGTTACGCACAGAGATTTCTCCAGTTTCTCTGAATCTTTTGATGATGTTATGCACTGTAGATGATGAGATTTGCAAAGCCTTTGCAATTTGACATTGTTTTAAAGTATTCCACAATCTTTTTACACACTCTTTCACAGCTCTGCCCATCTTTACTTCTTAGAGACTCTGCCTCTCTAAGACATCCCTATTATAGCTAACCATGTTACAGACCTGATATCAATTAACTTAATTAGTTGCTAGATGTTCTCCCAGCTGAATCTTTTCAAAATTGATTGCTTTTTCAGCCATTTGTTGCCCGTGCCAACTTTTTTGAGACCTGTAGCAGGCATCAAATTTGAAATGAGCTCATTTAGTGGATAAAAGTGTAAAATTTCTCAGTTTAAACATTTGTTATGTTCTATTGTGAATAAAATATGGGCTCATGATTTGAAAGTCTTTTAGTTTTCATTTTATTCAAATTTAAAAAAAACGTCCCAACATTTCCGGAATTCAGGTTGTATATACTGTATATATAGGGCCTATTTATACATGCATACATGTAAATATATATATATATATATATATATATATATATAATATAAATAATTACACAATGTGGTGATTAATTAATCTAATTCATTAATCAAATTAATCACAAATTAATAACACATGGGGAAACCCAAAAAGAAAATTTAAAGTCATTATTGTGTTAAATGAGAAAAGCATAAAATCAAAAAGTAGCTTTAGAAAAAAAAAAATGTATTCAACATAGAATTTATTACACTAGGCAGGTACATTAAATGCATTAATAATTTTAATGCTTCATTTATATATATATATATATCAAAATATTTTAAACTTGCAATATTGTTCACATGCACACACAGTGTACTGCTGTTTTGCTGGTGTCCCGATGATAATTAGCATTCTCTCTTTGATTTGAATAACTCCGCCTCTAATCCACTTAAGACTTTCCCTGTGAGTGTGAGAGGGCGGGCATGTTGCCATGGTGATGACATATTGATCAGAGCCTTGAGCAAAGTGTTGTGGGACAGAAATCAGGCAGTCCCTTGTGTGAGGAGCTGATGATTAGATAATCTATAAACATCATCTGAACAAAGGGAAAACTGACAAAAACATCATGGTTCAAATTCCCCCACTGAACGTCCACTGGAAACTGCAATTACTGAAAAAAAGACATATATCTAGTTTGTTAGCACTATTTCCGTACTGCCTAACACATCTTTCCCACTTCTGCATGTGTTATATTTTAAACTGAGAAAAGTGCAAAGCTAGTTGTAAATAGCAACACAATGTTCTCATATCTCTCTCTATCATTATCTGAACATGTGATATTGGTTTTAATTGATATGCAATTACGTGCATCAGTGGGCATCTAATTTCATGCAAATAACCTGGAAAACAGGGAGCTGTTAGTTAAGTGTGTGTGTGAGAGACAAACTGTTCCTGCTTGCTGATGAAAACACACACCTGCAGGGGTGACGCTGAAGACCCCCGTGGGTGGATGGGAAGGGTGTAATTGGTGCCTGTTTAAATTCTACTGCCTGCCAAAACATTCACTTTCTGCATGCAAACTTTCCGAAATTATGCTGCTCATTATTCAACAGTCACATGCAGTTTTCACACACACAGATCTGCTTTGAGCTTCAGAAAATGTTACTTCCCTTCTTTGATAATGCCTCACTTAAAGGGATAGTTCGCCAAAAAATGAAAATTATCCCATGATTTACTCACCCTTAAGCCATCCTAGGTGTATATGACTATTTTCTTTCAGACAAACAGGTTTGGAGTTATATTAAAAAATATCCTGGTTCTTCCAAGCTTTATAATGGGAGTGAAATTTTGAAGCCCAAAAAAGCACATCCATCCATCCATTATAAATGTCAACTTCATGATTTCTGTAAAGCTGTTTTGAAACGTGTGTGTTGTGAAAAGCGCTATATAGAAGTTCTGCTATGCATTACAGTGATTTTACCACAGTTAAAGGCAGACAGAGAGCTTAAAACCCTCTTAATTATGGGAAAAATCACTGTAATTGCAGCCTGGGTGGCTTACTAATTTATTATAATGGCAGAAATATAAAAGAAATAATAAACGCTGACATTGGCTGAACCTCCAGAAAGGACTTCTTACGTGAGCCTCCTCACATGCTGTATTTTTCTCTGCCTGTCTGATGTAATTAACCTTGCCGTCTCCTCTGTCTCTCTGTCTGACCCTGAGAGCCGCTGATTTTACCCTCTCAGTCAGTGTAACATTTCCCATCCTCCTTAAGTGCTGTTCTTACTGTGTGTGTGTGTGTGTCCTCAATGTTATCTGTGAAACTCAGAGCTTGATTTAAGTGCGTCAAATCAGTAATCAGTGCAACAGGGGTCAGAGGCCAAAACAGAAATCAGAGGAGTGAATTTAGTCTAGTTGAACCAATAGCAGTGAGGGGCGAAGCTAAAGTGTAGGAGGAGGGGCCAGTAATTTTTACTTTAAATTCATTTAAATTAACTTTTATTCAGCAGAAGTGCTTGACAAGACATCATGATGTCAACTGTTTTCAACATTGATAATAATCATAAATGTTTCTTGAGCATCAAATCATCATATTAGAATGATTTCTGAAGGATCATGTGACACTGAAGACTGGAGTAATGATGCTGAAAATTCAGCTTTGATCACAGGAATAAATTACATTTTTAAATATATTGAAATATGAATCAGTTATTCTAAATTGTACTAATATTTACTGCATTTTTGATCAAATAAACGCAGCCTCGGTGAGCAGAAGAAACATCAAAAGATCTTACTGACCCCAAACTGTTGAACGCTAGTGTATCTGAATGAGTGCGGTCACTGTGTGCTGGTCAACGGTGATGGATTTGTGTGGGAATTCCCTGTCTTTGCCTGTGGATTTCAGCTGGCAGGGAAATACTCTGAGGAATCGTTTCATTGAAGGCCGAGAAACCCAACATAATGCTGAACTGCCCTCTGTGAATTATTCAATAGAAGGATTTGCAGCTCTTTCATCATTTGAGCTTCCGACAGCGAGCGCAGACCTGCTGCCGACTGCGTGTGTGTATGAAAGGGATTCATGAGACACGCGGACGGTTTCGGAGACGGAAATGCTGCGTGAATGTGAGATGAATGTGTGTGTGCTGGAAAAGCCTGAAAGCCCTAATGAATGACGTCCATCAGCGGATGTTATTTTCAAGTGCCGCCTCGCATGATCTATAATTTAGTTTCCTTTGCCTGTTTAACGGTACAAAGACAACACACAAATGAGATCTCTGCAATATCTCTAAAAAGAGACTTTTGCTGAAGTTTCCTGATGCTTCCCCTGAGAAGACTTATGATTTCACCTTTTTTAACTTTAGCTAGTGTGTAATGTTGCTGTTTGAGCATAAACATCTGGAAAGTTACGACACTCAAAGCACAAACCCCAAAATTTACATAAACCCCGCCCCTGAGAACACGCAACAAAGGGGGCGGGGCCATGTTGGGCTGCTTTAGAGAAGAGGAAGAGTTGTTGTAGTAGAGCGTTGTTGACATGCCGTCATTTTACACCGGACTGCTTCACAAACGAGGGTCAATTCAACACAAAAGATTAACATGACGACACATGCTAGTGGATGAGTTGAATCAACTCCACAGCAACTACATCAATTTATCCACTAACCATTCAGAAACGTCCAGTTTCGTTCTAAAAGTTGTAAGTTCTTCCTGAGTCTCTCCATCAGTGTCGACTCCGGTTTGAACAATGTAAGGCTGAACACCGTTACTGACAATCCTCATTTTGGCTGCGTGAGATTCTCCAGCTTTGTTGTTGTTGAGCAACCGAAGCAATCGATAGGTCCCCTTTTAATCATGACATTAACTGGTGACTCTTTTAGGTCTGTTTTAGGAGAAACATCTGAGTTGATATGTAAACAAAACACTACAAAGAACTCTCTCCTGAGCAATGAAAGAGAAATCAAACTGTGGAACTATGAAAACCTGCCTCTTTTCCTGCTGTCTTTACTCTGGAAAGACTATATTTATCTCCATTTCTCTCTCTGGGTTCTGTTGCTCATGAATAGCATCTGCTTTGACCTCAGGGTTCGGCCGTCACGGTTACAGCACTTATCTGAGCCTGAATAGACAGCGACCGGCTCTTTCATAGTCCAGCCATACAAACGCTCACGTGAACATCTCAACACAAACAACTTGCCTACTGCTGTAGCGACCCGGCGGTCACATGACAGGTGTGACAACACGAGCGGACAGGAGTGGGCGGGTGTCGTCCTGATGTGTCAATCATTGCTGCAATGCCTAAACGGTTACTGTGTTTGTGTCACTATCAGAGACGTCACTTTATGGCGAAAGACAATTAATAGTCTTTTGTTAAAATGTTTCCTTCAGACTTTTGGAATAATTATGATTTTTTTAATGTTTTTGAAAGAAGTCTCTTCTTCTGGTGTTGCCAGACGGCCGTTTAGGGACGCACACTGTCAAACACCTGGTACAGGTGCGGTGGAGTCTGCGGCTGTGTGTTTGCTGATATTAGGTGCAGCTCTGTCAATATTACGTGAGATCCGAGCGAGAACAAAGAGCTGGAAAACCCGTCAGCTTTCAGCACACAAACTACTACTGCATCATGGATGAGGACAGGAGAACTAAAGAGGGAAAAAGAGAGAAAGAGTGAGAGTTAGAGTGAGGCGTGGGGGTTTACGGATCCGTCGGGCCTCTTCCTCTCGCTGTCATCTCAGTTCACCTCCGCCGATAATAAATGGCTACTGACGTTGATGTTAATTGGCTTTTTCTCCACTGAGCAGAAACCTGTATGTGAATAAATCAGGACTATAACACTCTCTCTTCCTCCACAGCGTCTGTAAAATCCCTCAATTCATGTGTTACTTTATTGGTAAGTGATCAGACACACCATTTTCACCTGCTGGACCATAAAATGTGAAGAAAAGGGGTTAAAAATAAAAATGAAAAGGGATGTATCACTAACCACAAGTATGAGTACTGTGTATATTGTATTTAGATGCTCTTAATAAGCTACTTACATCCTCTTTAAATATTTAATTTTATTCTGAGCTGCATTTCCTCATATAACCATATTTGGAGGTTAATGATGAAGTGCAGGACTGTGTTAAGCTCTAATGAAGAGCTGTGATGTGTCATTTAGTTGAAGGTTTTACTCCCACACGCACGGAATCCCCACTCTACAGCGTCTGATTGGCCGTCTGGAGTCACGTGACAGATTTCTAGTGTGAGTCGTGAGTGGAGGAGGGAAACCCACCCTGAAGGCACTGACACAGCTGTGTGTGTGTGTGTGTGTGTGTGTGCCTCGTCTTTACACGATTACAAATTTTACACTTCAAAACACAGCGACTCGAAACGCTGATGGGTTTCTCAGTGATGACACAGCTTCTATCATCTTCGTGGTGATAGACTGTGGTAATATCGTCAGTCTTCAGTCAGACGCTCTTCTTTTCTTTTTTCATGTTCAGAAGCTGAACTATCATCTCTACAGAGAGGTATAATGGAGGGACAGTGAGATTGTATTCGTGTAAAAGGAAACAGCTCATCCAAAAAATTTAATATGATCATCATTTACTTATTTCAAACCAGTATGGCTTTCCGTAGACCACAAAAGCAGGCATTTTGAAGAATGCTCATGCTGCTCTATTATGGTGGATGGTGACCATGTGCTCAGTTCTCCAAAAAGTTCTGTCTTTGACTCTGAAAGTTTGACTCTTTTCTCAAACCGTTTATGTCATAATGTGTTCCAAGACATCCTATGATATTTTACATGTATTACATGTTTTAATAAACGTCCCTATAAACTTTACAATAAGGTCAGATTAGTTGACGTTCTTGGCTCATCTCGAGTTGGACACCAACGAAAGACTGCTAACTCAAGATTAAGTCAATCAGATGTGTTTAATCTGAAAAGAAAAGTTTAGAGGAATGGATTTTTATTTAAGTGTTTTTAAATCAGGATTCATTATGAAACAGCACTACACAGGACAGAGTGTTTTATATTCAGTACATGCAAATGGAGTCAAATGTTTTAAAGCTAGCACACATCACGGCCCACACGCACGCTCGCATTAATGGTGTTTTGCAGAGCGCTGTGCTTTTAAACCATCACAACACACTCACTGAATCCCACAAAACACTGAAACAAACACAGTTACAGGCAGAAAAAGGAAACAGTCAGTGTTTATCAGCTGCTTGTAGAAGAACCAAAACCTCGGAGGTACCAAATAACCGATCTGAAGAACATATCATGTTTTTAATTAACCATTAAAGAACCATATAGTCAAGTCAAAATGATTTAAAATGAGAAGTCAAAAGGTATTTTGCTCAACCTAACAACAAACAACTGAACTGCTTTTATATTTAGATTTACATGTAAATGCTTTTATCCAAAGCGACTTACAAAGGAGGGAGAAAAAATTGTATATCTTCTGAACACTAGGAGGCAATGTCTTCAAATTTCTCAGGTACCTAAGGGACATACCAAATTTGATCTCTACCAAATTATGTGCCAAAAACTCAATGCATTTAAAAGGAATTATAATTTATGTCAATTTTCAAAATAGCAAACAAGCAATTAGTTCAATCCTGGCAAAATGAATATCAATGGCTTTGGCATGATCCAAAGAATCTGCAGACACCAAGAACCTGGAATTATTAAATATATAAATATAAATATATATTTGATACTATTTTTATACAAAAAAGTGTCAAATTTTTTGTAAAAAAAAAAAAAAAAAAAAAAAAAAAAAAAAATTGTATATCTTCTGAACACTAGGAGGTGATGTCTTCAAATTTCTCAGGTACCTTCGGGACATACTATCAATGATCCCTACCAAATTTTGTGCCAAAAACTCAATGCATTTAAAAGGTATTATAATTTATGTCAATTTTTTTTAAAAATGGCAAACAAGCAATTAGTTCAATCCTGGAAAAATGAATATCAACGGCTTTGGCATGACCCAAAGAATCTGTAGACAACCAAGAACGTTGAATTACTAAATGTACAAATATACATATACAATTTTATACTATTTTAATATATTTAGTACATTTTATACTACTCAAACAAAAGAGTGCGAAAAAGAAATTTTTTTTATACAAAAAAAGTCACATTTTTTGTAAAAAAAAAAAAAAAAAAAAATTGTATATCTTCGGAACACTAGGAGGCGATGTCTTCAAATTCCTCAGGTACCTTCGGGACATACTATCAATGATCCCCACCAAATTTTGTGCCAATAACTGAAACGTTTATAAGGTATTATAATTTATGACAATTTTCAAAATGGCGAACAAGCGATTTGTTCGATCCTGGCAAAATGAATATCAATGGCTTTGGCATGACCCAAGGAATCCATAGACACCAAGAACCTTGAATTTAGTAAATATAGATAAAGTTTATTTCAATAATGCAAATATTCTTTGAAGGTTTAATTTGAGAAAACATCTTCAGTGCTCAACAGATCAGTTGGCTGTTTACCAAGCAATCCAAGACTGTCAGGCACAAAATTGTCATCCAAATTTGCCCTACCAAATTAAAAAGTTATAAATGGAGGCCCTGTAAACAATTCTGGTGGACTAAGGGTCTGACTGCCATGTTTTCTGGCTGTCTGCTGTCAAACAGAAGTCTAATTACAGAGCTGGAACACAAATGCTGACGGACCGGACCAGACCGGAGTGGGTGGCATCGTCTGCAACTGTTTTTGTATTATCATCGGCTGAGTTTGCAGACGTTTTTATGTGCTACTGAAGACCCAGAAAACTCTGATAATAATGCTATACGCTGTCAAAAAGTTTAAACCTAGCAGTCAAACAGACGTCTAGTTGAGTGGATGCAATTAAAAATCGTTTAATGTAGAGAAAAACATAAATAAAAAGAATAAAAATGATGTCATTATGTTGTTCTGAACCTGCGTGACTTTCTTTCTCCTGTCAAGAACAAAAACAAGTTTTTGAAGAGTATCCTGACCACTTTTATCCACATAACAAAAATGTGAAGGATGAGAAATTAGGCCTGTCGAGCAGCAATTTATCAAGTCTTCTGAAGACATCCGATAGCCGTTTGTGGGAAACAGATCA
Organism: Megalobrama amblycephala; assembly: GCF_018812025.1. Taxonomy (NCBI): domain Eukaryota; kingdom Metazoa; phylum Chordata; class Actinopteri; order Cypriniformes; family Xenocyprididae; genus Megalobrama; species Megalobrama amblycephala. Next base: position 35,582,752 of record NC_063061.1, on the reverse strand, counting down.
AAATATAAGTTATTTACTTATAATATAGCGCACAAGTCATGCATTAAGTATTTGATGCAATGAGGGGAAACATTTTTTATTTTTTATAGTTTTTTTTTTTTTTGGTCATTTTGAGCTTGCCGTCCCCTATTCACTTTCATGATATCTAGAAGAATAAAGAGCATAATACAGAATAAAAAAAAGGTTTGGATGACATAAAGATGATTACATGATATATTTTAAGGGAGAATCGATTCCTTTAATTACAAAAACAGAATAGGAAACAAAAAGGATGAACTGTCAGCTAAAAACAATGGCTTCTTCTGACAGTCATTAATATGAAGCAGGTTTGTTTTGCTCTGTAAAGATGTTCATATATTAGGAACACAGAGGAGGTGTGTTGGTGACCTACTTACTGTTGAATCTGTGCTGGAATGAGCGTGAATCGCTGATCAATATGGCTAGAACAGAACAGATGATATTACATCTATCAAAAACCCTCATTCACGTGAATAATGACCTGATCATTCACACAAACATAGACGAGCCTGGATATTACCTGAAAAACATGCCAACATCACTAGATGTTTTGGTAACACTTTAGGGTTTCATTTGTTAACAACATTAGTTAACATGAACTAACAATGAAAAATACTTCTAAAGCATTTATTAATCTTAGTTGATGTTAAATGTTATTAAAGATCAATATGTACTGAAACAAATCACAAATGTATTGCTCATTGTTAGCTAATGTTAGTTATACAGGGCTGTTGAATGCTTGATTCTGATTGGCTGATGAACATTTTAAGGTATGCAATTATTTTCCAGAAGCACATCTAAAGTAGTTCCAGGCAGATTTTGACCGCATTACAGTTCCATATTTGCCAAATTATTTCAGTTATACACCAAGAACCTTGAATTACTAAATGTAGAAATATACATTTTTATACTATTTTTATATATTTTAGTACATTTTATACTATTCAAACAAAAGAGTGCATTTTTGTAAAAAAAAAAGAAGAAAAACAAAAGAAGAAAAAAAAAAGTATATCTTCTGAACACTAGGAGGCGGTGTCTTCAAATTTCTCAGGTACCTCCGAGATATACTATCAATGATCCCTACCAAATTTTGTGCCAATAAGTCAAAGCATTTACAAGGTATTATAATTTACGTAAATTTTCAAAATGGCGCACAAGCAATTTGTTCAATTCTGGCAAAATGAATATCAACGGCTTTGGAATGACCCAAGCCTGAACTAACAGTGAAAAATACTTCTAAAGCCTTTATTAACCTTAGTTGATGTTAATTTCAACATTTAATACATTATTAAAATAACTAACGTTAATAAATATCAATACATACTGAAACAAACCACAAACGAATTGCTCATTGTTAGCTAATGTTAGTTATACAGGGCTGTTGAATGCTTGATTCTGATTGGCTGTTAGCACAGCTAAAGTAGTTCCAGGCAGGTTTTGACTGCATTACAGTTCCATATTTGCCAAATTATTTCAGTTATACACCAAGAACCTTGAATTACTAAATGTAGAAATATACATTTTTATACTATTTTTATATATTTTAGTACATTTTATACTTTTCAAACAAAAGAGTGCATTTTTGTAAAAAAAAAAGAAGAAAAAAAAAAGAAGAAAAAAAAAAGTATATCTTCTGAACACTAGGAGGCGGTGTCTTCAAATTTCTCAGGTACCTCCGAGATATACTATCAATGATCCTTACCAAATTTTGTGCCAATAAGTCAAAGCATTTACAAGGTATTATAATTTACGTAAATTTTCAAAATGGCGCACAAGCAATTTGTTCAATTCTGGCAAAATGAATATCAACGGCTTTGGAATGACCCAAGCCTGAACTAACAGTGAAAAATACTTCTAAAGCCTTTATTAACCTTAGTTGATGTTAATTTCAACATTTAATACATTATTAAAATAACTAACGTTAATAAATATCAATACATACTGAAACAAACCACAAACGAATTGCTCATTGTTAGCTAATGTTAGTTATACAGGGCTGTTGAATGCTTGATTCTGATTGGCTGTTAGCACAGCTAAAGTAGTTCCAGGCAGGTTTTGACTGCATTACAGTTCCATATAACTTCGCCAAATTATTTCAGTTATTTCAAAGGTCCTTACAGCCTACAACAGCAAAATTTCCATGATACATTAACTAACATTAACTAATGGGAAGTTTTATTTTATTATTAAGATACTAGTTTTTATTTTTATATTTACCATTTTTAGTTAAATTCTGGTTAAAGTTTTAGTAATTTTTCTTTAAGTAGCGAAAATGTTTTTGTTGGCTTTGGTTAACTATAATAAACCTGCTAATGGGACTATATTGTAAAGTGTTACTCATGTTTTCATCGGATTTTTGTTTTTTTTTATGTGTATTTTGTTGTTTTTAACATCATGTCTTATATTTTTACGTTACAGTAGACCAGGTTTTGTTCACACAACATGCATCTGAACTCTAGGTCAGTCATATTGAGAGAAATGGAGGGCCTGAGGGTGAAAACATGGAGAAAGAATGAGAAATAAGTGAGACAGAAAGGAAAGCAGATGTTTCAGTGCACCGTGTTCACGGTGGGTTTGAGCGGCGAACTGCCACAGGCGATTGTGCTCTGCTGTGATGCCACAATGGACTAAAAATACATTCATCAAAAGAAAATTCCCACGGCCAATATATGCATTTGAAGTGATTTATTTTATGCTTGTGGTCTACTGAGGAGGAAGCGCTGAAGGCCATGAGCGCCCAGAGAAAGTGAACTCTTTTCAAGCACAGTTTGTCTCTTCACATCCACACAATGCTTTCAGAAGGCCAGTGGTGTTTCTCAGCAGGTGAGGATCGTTTCTATTACCGCACACCACAAAAGAGCAAAGCGTGACTCAGACAAGGGAAATATCTGAGCAACCGAGGCCTGTTTCTTCAAGATGCAATCTGTTATTTCTGTTGCGACGAGTCTAATAGTGTACGCCAAAAATAAACACGCTGAAAAAAATCTTTATTCTTAATTTTTAAATGTACACTACGCAACCTTTTTTTGTTCAAAATTAAAAATGCAAATAATCAGTCAATACTTCATCAGTCTTTTGATGTGTGTGGCCGTCTGCCAGAAGCTAGATATTATAGTTAATAAAGTTTTAAATATCGATATTTTTCTTTAAAAACCCATCGCTTCAGTTCATAAGGTTTTTATTAACCCCCTGGTGTCGTATGGATTACTTTTATGATGGCTTCAAAATCACAACCATTATGAAGCTTGGAAGAGCCAGGATATTTTTAAATATATCTCCGATTGTGTTCGTCTGAAAGAAGATAGTCACATACACCTAGGATGGCTTGAGGGTGAGTAAATCATGGGATAATTTTTGGGTGAACTATCCCTTTAAACAAACGCTGAACAGAGAAGAGTCTGCTGGCAAGAAAAGAACGCATCAGAGCTCGTAATAAAACAAGAATCAACATTGGTGTGTTTTTATTCCTCAATAGGTGAGTAAGATATTTCATTGAACAGATAAATTGATTAATTGTAAAGCGTTTTCTATTGTGAAGGGTCATATTCATCTGCACAGTCAGGCAGAGCTGAAGCACAACCAAAACAATGTTCCTCTGCAAAATGCATGCAGTTTGGTTTTTTAACCACTAGAGGGCCAAAAATTACATAGCGTACCTTTAAGATTAGTGATCTTACCATGTAGCAACCAAGGGGCTGTTCACACAGAACACATTTTTCTATTTTAATGCGCTATTTTTATATTGTTTTTCTATGTAAACATGCGCTAGACTCGAGACTCTCGCGTTCTGCGCTGGGCTTTTTAAAAAAACAAACCAATAAAACAAAGATTTAGAAAATACCGCTACAGACTTTCTACTTCAAAATTTTACATTTAATTAAATTCGTTACTTGCCATTTCTTTGTAATTATTTGTGAAATTTACAAGCCATTTCTGAGTGAAATTTGTTTCAAAATTTGGAGTTTTAGGAGAAACATTTGTTAAGTTGATACTTGATTGAAGCATGACTAAGAATTTCCATAAGCTATAAAAGAGCTCCTGTTTCTTTCTGTTCCACACATTTTATTCCCTCTCTCACTTCATCCATTAGTATTAGTAAGCATATGACTCACTCACACACACACACACACACACACACACACACACACACACACACACACACACACACACACACACACACACACACACACACACACACACACACCTACCTTGGGGTTTTTATCAGTTTCAAATGCTTCATGAAAACAACTATCATCAGTTTTCACCTACAATCAATGCTCAAAACAACCTGAGTGAACAAAATTAACAACAGAAACTGTTTACCTATTTTTTCACGAGGGCATCAACAAGTAGGTCCGTACTGAAGACCAAAAAGATCTCCATGGCAACCAGGCATGAGGGAACGTTCAGATTCCAAAGGGACGGATGAAAGATGCTAATTCTGATGCTAATTCGGTGTGCATCTCGAATCATGTCTTGTTGAGCAGAGATGTGCTGTTCCTTGACTAAGTGATCTGACGCATAATCCTCACCTGCTGTACCAGAAAACAGGTGAAAAATCCCACAGACACACACTGAAGGTGTTGTGCTTTGATTATGAAGACAGAAAGAAGATGCCAATAAACAGATTTATGTGGTAGAAATTGCATAATATAAATATTATGTGGTATAATCTAAATCGATTATGTTGTATCATTTCAAGAGAGCAGAAACCAACAGTTAAGGCTTGGTGTGTGTGTGTCTGATGTCACAGCAGGGATCGTAATGGTGTTTGGGAGCTCAGAGTGTTTCAGGTCAAAAGAGCGTCTGTGATGAAGTGGGGGTGTTTGACATGGAGCCCAGGGCCACACGCACACGCTCACGTCACGGATGATCACACTAATGCAGCAGTTTCACTGCCTGGAATCTCCAGGGGTCTGTGGACTGTCCACATGCATTAGGAAAACTGGATCACTGCGGGAAAACTCAAACCCTTCGGCTCTGGAGGAGAGACTGTGTGAAGTTTCCATCCACTGAAACTGAGAGAGAGATGGTAATACCATGGTACTGAAGGATTATAAAGCAAACAAGTACTTAAAAGTTCCATAATATTAAAGGTGCCCTAGAATGAAAAATTGAATTTACCTTGGCATAGTTGAATAACAAGAGTTCAGTACATGGAAAAGACATACAGTGAGTCTCAAACTCCATTGCTTCCTCCTTCTTATATAAATCTCATTTGTTTAAAAGACCTCCGAAGAACAGGTGAATCTCAACATAACACCGACTGTTACGTAACAGTCGGGATCATTAATATGTACGCCCCCAATATTTGCATATGCCAGCCCATGTTCAAGGCATTACACAAGGGCAGCCAGTATTAACGTCTGGATCTGTGCACAGCTGAATCATCAGACTAGGTAAGCAAGCAAGGAAAACAGTGAAAAATGGCAGATGGAGCAATAATAACTGACATGATCCATGATAACATGATATTTTTAGTGATATTTATATTGTCTTTCTAAATGTTTCGTTAGCATGTTGCTAATATACTGTTAAATGTGGTTAAAGTTACCATCGTTTATTACTGTATTCACGGCGACAAGAGAGTCGTCGCTATTTTCATTTTTAAACACTTGGGGCCCTATTTTAACGATCTAAACGCAAAGTGTAAAGCGCACGGCGCAGGGCGTGTCCAAATCCACTTTTGCTATTTTAGCGACGGAAAAATGGTCCGTGCGCCGGGGCGCATTTTTTGAAATGGGTTGTCCCTATTCTCTTAATGAGTAATGGGCGTAACGTTCAATAAACCAATCAAAGTGTCATCTCCCATTCCCTTTAAGAGCGAGATGTGCTCGCGCCATGGCGGATCGCTATTTACATGGCGTACACGCGATGAGTCAGTTAATATATATGTGTGTGTATTGGCACGATTGTTCAATTAATTAGCCAATTTCGTTCATCATTATAAGTAGTAATAGGCTGAATTGAAAATAGGTAGCCTAATTCTAATACACACAATGACTATTCATCATTACATTTTTATATTTATGTAGCCTACACAATAATATTCTTTTACACTGTAATCCTTTTGTTTTTAATATTTGGCATGTTTGTGTGATGGGCATCCCTGTGTGTAATAAGCAAAGTCAACGCGCACTGTGGACGCGCCCAGAGGCGCAGTTTCTACCAACGCGCTCTAACAAAAAAATATTGCGCCATTGACTTTAGACTTTAGACCAGGTTTGCGTTGGTCTATGGCGCAGTCTATTTTCAGCTCCTTAAAATAGCAATGCGCCGGCAATGCGCCTGAACACACCTCTTTTTTAGACCAGCACGCCCATGGGCGCACTAACTGGCGCAAATGCATTTACTAATTTAAGGACGTGGCGCTGAACGGGAAAACGCGAACGGCGCCGGACGCAAACTAGCAAACACACTTGCGCTGCGCCTTGCGTCGCACTGTGCCGGGTGTAATATAGGGCCCTTGCAGTCTGTATAATTCATAAACACAACTTCATTCTTTATAAATCTCTCCAACAGTGTGTAATGTTAGCTTTAGCCACCGAGCACCATCAAACTCATTCAGAATCAAATGTAAACATCCAAATAAATACTATACTCACATGATCCGACGCATGAATGCAGCATGCATGACGAACATCTTGTAAAGATCCATTTGAGGGTTATATTAGCTGTGTGAACTTTGTAAATGCACTGTATCATAGTCGAGAGCTCGATAGAGAGATGTGTTAGATGTGTTAGAAGCAGGAAAAATGGGCAAGCGTAAGGATTTGAGCGAGTTTGACAAGGACCAAACTGTGATGGCTAGACGACTGGGTCAGAGCATCTCCAAAACTGCAGCTCTTGTGGGGTGTTCCCGGTCTGCAGTGGTCAGTATCTATCAAAAGTGCTCCAAGGAAGGAACAGTGGTGAACTGGCGACAGGGTCATGGGCGGCCGAGGCTCATTGAAGGCTGGCCCATGTGCTCCGATCCAACAGACGAGCTACTGTAGCTCAAATTGCTCAAGAAGTTAATGCTGGTTCTGATAGAAAGGAGTCAGAATACACAGTGCATCAGTTTGTTGTGTATGGAGCTGCATAGCTGCAGACCAGTCAGGGTGACCATGCTGACCCCTGTCCACCGCCGAAAGAGCCAACAGTGGACACGTGAGCATCAGAACTGGACCACGGAGCAATGGAAGAAGGTGGCCTGGTCTGATGAATCACATTTTCTTTTACATCATGTGGATGGCCGGGTGCGTGTGTGTCACTTACCTGGGGAACACATGGCACCAGGATGCACTATGGGAAGAAGGCGAGCCGGCGGAGGCAGTGTGATGCTTTGGGCAATGTTCTGCTGGGAAACCTTGAGTCCTGCCATCCATGTGGATGTTACTTTGACACGTACCACCTACCTAAGCATTGTTGCAGACCATATACACCATGAAATGGTATTTCCTGGTGGCTGTGGCCTCTTTTAGCAGGATAATGCTCCTGCCACAAAGCAAGAATGGTTCAGGAATGGTTTGAGGAGCACAACAACGAGTTTGAGGTGTTGATTTGGCCTCCAAATTCCCCAGATCTCATTCCAGTCGAGCATCTGTGGGATGTGCTGAACAAACAAGTCCGATCCATGGAGGATCCACCTCACAACTTACAGGACTAAAAGGATCTGCTGATAACATCTTGGTGTCAGATACCACAGCACACCTTCAGGGGTCTACAGGAGTCCATGCCTCAATGGGTCAGGGCTGTTTTGGCAGCAAAAGGGGGACCAACGCAATATTAGGAAGGTGGTCATAATGTTATGCCTGATCGGTGTATATATATAACATTTTAAATACCTCTTCAGTCTGCTTTTCTCCAAATGCCTAAGCACATGACCTGCCCAGAGTGACCATAAATACCAGCAGAATTTATACAGAGCCTGGAAAGCGATGCTGAAAACAGCTCTGGCCTCTGTGACCTCACATCTTTTCTCTTAATTTCATTAGTGTCTGGTCTTTTAGTAAAAGAGGCTCTATAATATCTGTACCACCATCAACTCAGAGGGGCTGTAATGGGCGGCCATGCCAGAAATCACACACACATACTGAAGGCAAATGTGAATCTCTTGATCAGGTTTCTGCTGGGTTTGCACTACCGTGTTGGCGTCCTGCAGACATGCCATATGGGAGCTGCCGCATATTTCATCTGCTCACAGCGCGTGGGTCATCAGAGCGCTGTCGAGTACAACACACATCATATGTGTTCATTAGCCTGAACAGACCTTACACTGACACTTGAACTCCAAAACCTGTATATATAATTCATTATACGTACATATATTCCTCAAGCATTCATGAAGATAATAATCAGTCGCATGCTCTTGTGAATAACTGTAACCACAGCGTTACTGCATTACAGCACATAACTAGTCTTAAAAATGAAATAAAAAACATGATCCGCACCCAAACTCATGTTAGATCATAATGTTTTAAGCATTATATTCTTTTAAGATATAGTTCAGTATACCTAGTATATTTTCAAGCATTATGAAGATTGCCATCAGATTTCAATACCTGGTAGTTTTTGGATATGATAACAGACGACTCTTCTTAGTCTTTCATGCCCCTATAAAAGGAAACACATATTTTAGTTTCTTTATCATTAAAAACACACATTTAGTTCTGTCTCACTCTCTTATGACTGCTAGCGGTTATACGACTGACCCATCGCAATGCCATTAAACTTTAACGACTGCTCGTCTCTCAGCTTTATGGTTTATGCTAATGCAGAGAGGCTAAACATGAAGCCAAAAGAATGAACACAAAGAGAGGAAATCAACATTTAGCTTTGATTTCCTGAAATTCAGCTTAATGTGTGTCCAAGAGCACCAAAAACATTGTCTTGTTCATGCATAAACACATAAACATGGCCATGCCCAAAGCTTAAATATATATACACACATATATATATATATATATATATATATATATATAGAGAGAGAGAGAGAGAGAGAGAGAGAGAGAGAGAGAGAGAGAGAGAGATTGACATTGAATTGGAGACATTCACTTTGTTCTCTACTTAAATATATTAGGGGTGTAACGGCACATGTATACTGACTGCATACAGTCAGTCACAGGCGATCCACACTCCAATCCAGAAGGGGGCACGCATGGTAATGCAACACTGTTTACTAACTGCCACAAAAGAGCAGAAGAAGAAGAACAGACGATCTATGCATACATAGTTTACATGTAATCTCTCAACCAGTGTTTTTCAACCGCAGAAAGACAACAATAAAACAGCTTGAGTTGAGAATAATATCTCATGTAGCATTACATTTACCTCATGCAAGTCATTTAGTGTCCACAGCATGTTAGTTCACTAGAGAGTATTTCACTAAATATATGCACTATATTAGCTTATTTATTCATTATATTTACTTTACCTGTTAGTAATGTCTTAATAATTTAATATATGCTTAAATAAATTTGTCATGAAAACAAGTTATGGCAGTAACTGTGTAAATGATCATATTTCAAAAGTGAACTGGAGCAGAAAAATAATTGAAAAATAATTGTATAATTAGATTTATAAGTTAATGCAAAATCACATGTTTTTTTATTTGAGTGTTGATTATTATATCTAAACATAAATAGCAACTACATTTAATAGTTTGGGCTCTGTTGTTAATTGTAACCTTTTAATATTTAAGTAATGTGCAAGAAAGGGCTACCGGTATATAATTTAATTTATTTAAAGAGAGAGAAACAATTTGCTCAATAAACCACTGGTTAATAAAAAGAAGAACGAAGCAATTTTATGTTTAGTTTTCTCCATAGACTGTATAAAACAATGGACGTAGTTCCCATGACGTCACCCGTAGGTTTATGAAGAGCATTTTTGAAGCCCAAAGTGGGTGGAGCCTGCCGTCGCCATCTTGGCAGCGCGTCAATGCGCATCACTCCGGGATAACTGAAAATGGGCAAAGAGGCGGGACGTGGGTGGAGCTAACAGACAGCAGACAAATGGCTAATAGTGACAGCAGCAGCAATCCACCTGTCACTCAAGTGGCCCCACTCTTAATTATGCAGAACTTTAAGGCTTAATATAATTTAAACGGATGAGTTATAAAAAAAATTCACCCCCCTCACAGTTGTCATAAAGGGCAAAATTAGCTATATAGACCAAAACCACTTTTTGTACCATGCTGTAAACATATTTTTTCTGCTGTAAAGTTGGGCATTTTAACATGGGAGGTCTAAGGTTAATTTATTGTTATTATATGTATATATACACATAGATTCTCCACTTAAAGGTGCCGTAGAACGTTCTTTCACAAGATGTAATATAAGTCTAAGGTGTCCCCTGAATGTGTCTGTGAAGTTTCAGCTCAAAATACCCCATAGATTTTTTTTAATTAATTTTTTTAACTGCCTATTTTGGGGCATCATTAACTATGCCCCTTTAAATCTCGCGCTCCCTGCCCCCCGAGCTCTCGACTATAATACAGTGCATTTACAAAGTTCACACAGCTAATATAACCTTCAAATGGATCTTTACAAGTTGTTTGTCATGCATGCTGCATGCATGGATCGGATCATGTGAGTATAATATTTATTTGGATGTTGGCTGTGCTCCGTGGCTAAAGCTAACATTACACACTGTTGGAGAGATTTATAAAGAATGAAGTTGTGTTTATGAATTATACAGACTGCAAGTATTTAATAATGAAAATAACGACAGTCTTGTCTCTGTGAATAGAGTAATAAACAATGGTAACTTTAACCACATTTAACAGTACATTAGCAACATGCTAACGAAACATTTAGAAAGACAATTTACAAATATCACTAAAAATATAATGTTATCATGGATCATGTCAGTTATTATTGCTCCATCTGCCATTTTTCGCTGTTGTTCTTGCTTGCTTACCTAGTCTGATGATTCAGCTGTGCACAGATCCAGACGTCCTGCCCTTGTCTAATGCCTTGAACATGGGCTGGCATATGCAAATATTGGGGGCGTACATATTAATGATCCCGACTGTTACGTAACAGTCGGTGTTATGTTGAGATTCACCTGTTTTCCGGAGGTCTTTTAAACAAATGAGATTTACATAAGAAGGCGGAAGCAATGGAGTTTGAAACTCAATGTATGTCTTTTCCGTGTACTGAACTCTTGTTATTCAACTATGCCAAGGTAAATTCAATTTTTCATTCTAGGGCACCTTTAACCTCCTTACAGCAGGGGTTGTGTAGCCCCTCCCACCTCCAGACTGTCACTGGAAGTGGTTGAGCGGGTTTGCTCATCTCAAGAGGTGCTTAAAATATGACTGACAGCCATCAATCAAAGATCAGAGAGTGTAAAGTCTGTGCGTGTGTCTGCTGGGACAGGAAATCATCAGTGATGAATGACTGACAGCTGTAGAGCGAGAAAAAACACAGCCGAGAAAGACATGAGCGCGTTCATCGTGAGAAAAGTCACAGAAGAGCGTTGTGTACCTGCTCGTCTCATACTCGTAAATCCTTGTCATCTCCCTCTTATTTTTATGATCGTTCAGCGTGTCCAAGAGGAACAGAATGTATGAGACAGTCTGTACTTTGTTAAAGCCCCATAGAGACATAAAGACTGGAAGTGCACAGAGACGGAGAGAGACGGCAGTACAGGAGTGCAACCTGCCGGTGGCTCACAGTGAATCAGCCAAACTTCTGCTTCATCAGCTAACAGCAGGACTACATCTTTTATCATAGATTAATAGTATTATATTATATCTATGCAGTCAGATGATGATTCTACAATAGTTGATTACTTTTTAAACCAAAAACTACTTTTACTGAAGAACAACTGCAGCATTTGCAACCAATAAAACAGCATAAACAAGAAGAAACATAGAGCAGAATCATGGAGAATGTATTGGACTGATTGGTAAAAGTGTCTTCACATGATGGTTAAAAAATAAGAGGACTTGGTGACATCTAGTAAGACTATGAACATGTATTTAAAGCATAAACAGGGGTTTGATTTAATGTTGACATCCTGAGGATTACTTAAAGGATTAGTTCACTTCAGAATTCAAATTTCCTGATAATTTACTCTCCCCCATGTCATCCAAAATGTTCATGTCTTTCTTTCTTCAGTCGAAAAGAAATGAAGGTTTTTGAGGAAAACATTCCAGGATTTTTCTCCATATAGTGGACTTCACTGGGGTTCAACGGGTTGAAGGTCCAAATGTCAGTTTCAGTGCAGCTTCAAAGAGCTCTATGAGGAGCAAAACGATAGGTCATTTTCTAAAAAAAAATAAAATTTATATACTTTTTAACCACAAATGCTCTTCTTGCACTGCTCTGTGAAGCGCCAAGCATTATGTAATGACTCGATTTGCTAAAACAAAAAAAAAACATATTACAAAATAATTTGGACTCTGAAATTGCTAGAATATCAAAGCCACGTGTCTAACCAAGTTGTGTTCCAAATCTGCAGTTGAAGTATCACAAAAATTGAGCCGGTAAAAGGTTTTGAAGTTCAATTTCCATGGTAACACAATGTCTAATTTTAAAATTGAATTCTGAGTATTTATGCTTTCAAATCATATCTAATTTATGATGATTAGTTACTAAAATATGTGATAGGAAAAAAGGCAAGTGTCCCACTATACCGGCACAATTACGGTAGCAGGCTAAAATCATCTTAAACATAGTAAATAACGTATTGTAAATATATATAAAAGCGATATATGCCATACACATTAAAAGTATGAATTTAAAACAATGTTTATTGTCAATATACGCTATTCAAATAAAACAATATCTTTTGAGTGGATTATTGCTTTTATACATTAGCAGTATGTGAATATGATGATAAAATGCCCAATAAATAATTGCATTCATTATTACACAGTATATATTTAGCTCTTCTGGAGAGAAACATAGTTCACGACAATTCACATGTGCGCATCAACTATTTAATCCAATCAGTTTTCTGTTTTAAAATAAAGCAGAAAACATCATCCCTCCGCCTGAGATGTTTGTTGTCATCGATGGATGTGTAACAGGTCATTACCGTCGTACGGTTTCACTTTCCATTAATGCCCAGGAGTCATTTTAAGACAGACAGACATTAAAGACCACGAGAATATATTCACAACAGCAGATAACACACACAGCGTGAGCCGCTCATAACAGCCAGCAAAAACACTTCACAAAGATGGCATCTCTATACTGGTGTTTTTATCTGCTTATTCAAAGCAAGTGGATGTGCGCGCGTGTGTGTGTGTGTGTGTTTACTAGTCATGCACTTTCAAAATAAAAAATAAAAACTTCAATTTCAAACCAACAGGATGCCTGATGCCATATAAAGTAACTCAAGAACTCTATATACAGCCAGCAATGGATCTTGAGAAATCAATGCTAATTATTGTGACTTCTGAAACACCATTATTATGCATCATGCTTAGCAAGTATTTGGGAACCCAACTATAGCAACTGCATAGCAACTCCCTGGCAACTGCTCAAAACACTAGTGCACTGCATTCATAGTATAATGACGTTGACAATCAAATCCTGCTCAGGAATATAAAAACAAATCTTTTCATTAAATGTGCTTGTCTTGCAGTGTCATTTTATCTAGTTTGATTGTGTTTGTGTGTGTGTGTGTGTGTGTGTGTGTGTGTGTGTGTGTGTGTGTGTGTGAGTGTGTCATGCATGGTTGATTTATTTGAGCAGGGGGAAGAGATTCCACTCATGCGGATGATGATTGTAATTCCGTTAGGGAAAATCGCTGAGCTGGCTTCTCCTGTCGCACAGAAGGTCACAACATTCCCGGGTGGCTGACGAACACGCAGCATTCCAGATCTGCAGCCAGTTATTCAGGCTAATTCGTTTGACATGGACAACAGTTTTCCCTATTTCTCCTTCATCAGCAGATATCTTCTTCTATCTCATGCAGAGTCACATTTCACACCTGTCTAAAGCAATAAGACATTATACTTAACCAAAGTACTGAATTAGTTTAGCATACTGAAGCCTGTGTGTTTGGAATCCCAGTCAATGATTGACAGGACCATTCTGAGTAGCTCCGCCTCTTTCTCTGTTCAGAATTAGTGTACTGCTTACTCTACAGTATGTACTGCATTCTATTTCAAACATGTTATGTGAAACAGAGAGCCTTATCAGCCATTTTAAACAGTATGGTAGATTAAGAAGCATTTAAAACTTGCAAAAGAGAAGCTTTAAGGTTTTCCTGTGATTTTTAAAATCACAGTAAATAATATTGTAATTTTAAAGTTGTTTGTAAAATAAAAGTATTATTTTTATTATAAATAAAAATAAGACCATTTTTTATTTTACAGTAAAATATTATAATAGTAATATTTCTTGTTTTGTTTAATATAATAGTATAATACTATAAAATGTAATAATATAATTAATATTGTAATTTAGTAATAATAATAATGAATAATGAATTAAGTAATAATGAATATAAAATCAAAAATAATAAAAATGAGAATTACAAAATAAAATATAAAAAAAGAAACATGTAGAAATGTTAATGTACAAATAAATTAATAAGCTTACATAAATTACATAAATATAATATAAAATAAATACAGTTTATATATGTATATATATTAGTGCTGTCATATATACATAAATGATATAAATACGTTTATTTAAATAAATATATATGTGTGTATAATGTATTAGTGCTGTCAAATTGATTAATCACGCTTAATCGTATAATAAATGTACATATGAATAAATTAAAAAGCTTACATAAATTATTTAAATAAATTAATAATTTAAATAAATAAATGTGTGTGTATGAGTGCTGCCAAATCAATTTGTATTATTAATCGTATCTAACATAAATATATTAGTGCAATCAAATCGATTACTCATGATTAATTGTATCTAACCTGAAAGTTCATAAAAATAAATTAATTTAACATAAAAGTACATGTAAATTAATTAAGCTTACATAAATTATACAAATTAAAATGATTTAAATAAATATATGTGTGCATGTGTGTGTATATATAATATATTAGTGCTGTCAAATTGATTAATTGCAATTAATCATATCTAACATAAAAGTACATATGAATAAATTAAAAAGCTTATAAATTATATACAGTGGGTACGGCAAGTATTCAGACCCCTATAAATTTAAGTTCATTTTTTTCCTCATTAATGTACACACAGCACCCCATATTGACAGAAAAACACAGAATTGTTGACATTTTTGCAGATTTTTAAAAAAAGAAAAACTGAAATATATATACATATGTGTGTGTGTGTATGCACATACATGTTCCACAAATCATGCATCCGTATTGCATTCAGAAAATAGTACAAGCAGTATGCTATTCTGTATGGATCTGATGGCACAGGTCACTTCCTGTTGGAGGAAGAATCAA
This sequence comes from Megalobrama amblycephala, assembly GCF_018812025.1. NCBI lineage: Eukaryota > Metazoa > Chordata > Actinopteri > Cypriniformes > Xenocyprididae > Megalobrama > Megalobrama amblycephala. The sequence goes on along the minus strand of NC_063061.1, from coordinate 35,567,349 downwards.
GAATCCTTCCCACTGCCCGTTACTCAAATACACACATAAAATGAAACACCAGCAGTTGGGGATGCTGTCTGATTTTTCTCCATTAGAGGGCGCTACACACTGCAAGTCTCCTCACACATGGGCGCTCACGCGACAACCCACAGATCACTGAAGACGGTTTGAATCGCTCGTGCAGGACTCTCTCTCTCTCTGCAGTGAGCAGGTGTTCCTCTGATAAGAGCCGAACACACATTACGGCACGTACACACACATAAAGGCACAAACACAATACAAACAGCCTTTGTGTAGCTGCTTTACAAACGCAGGGTGTAACGAGGGCTGTGTTTCCCTTGTGCTCCTGGAGTGCGAGTTGGAAAAACACAATGATCCATAAAATCTCATTCCATCCCGGAGCAAAAGGCCACAGTTGGGTGTGGAAACACATTAATCGATCAATGAACATCTGTATTTAAACGATTAGGGCTCTTTCTTCACTAACCTTCTCATTTTAGTGTGTTTCTTTTGCAGGACAAACAGACATTACTTGGCAAGGGTTCAATCACTGGTTACTGCAGTAAGGTGTCTGTATAGCAGAGTTCCTGAGGTGATTCTGTGATTGTGTTACTGATGTGTTGCGATCAGGCTGTACAAACACATGAAATTGATTTTGTTGATGTGAGGATGGTCTGCAAATACAGTCGGATTGAAAATAGATCTTTATCACACTAGAAAATGCATAATAAACATTCACTGTACTAACTATTGGAGTATGGATTGGCTGTTCTATTCAAGAGGATTCAGGAGGCTATGTGTTTGCATTGTGACATTATTTTCATGACAACTAAGCACATTTTAACCCCCAATTCTCATTATTGTAAAACTACGGAGCCTTGCACATGACATGCAGGAAAAAAATAGTAGGCGTGTGCATGCTTTACTAAGTCGTTCCCTCGATTTTATAAATCATGCGCACGATATAGTAAATGGTGCGCACGATTCAGCAAATCGAGGTGAACGAAATGGTAAATGGGTCGCACGATTCAGCAAATCAAGGGAACGACATAGTAAATTTTGCTCATGATTCAGCAAATCAAGGGAACGAAATAGTAAATGGTACGCACGATTCAGCAAATCAAGGGAACGAAATAGTAAATGGTACGCACGATTCAGCAAATCAAGGGAACGAAATGGTAAATGGTGCTCATGATTCAGCAAATCGAGGGAACGAAATAGTAAATCATGTGCACGATTCAGCAAATCGAGGGAACAAAATAGTAAATGGTGCGCACGATTCAGCAAATCGAGGGAACAAAATAGTAAATGGTCCGTACGATTCAGCAAATCGAGGGAACGAAATAGTAAATGGTGCTCATGATTCAGCAAATCGAGGGAACGAAATAGTAAATCATGTGCACGATTCAGCAAATCAAGGGAACGAAATGGTAAATGGTGCTCATGATTCAGCAAATCGAGGGAACGAAATAGTAAATCATGTGCACGATTCAGCAAATCGAGGGAACAAAATAGTAAATGGTGCGCACGATTCAGCAAATCGAGGGAACAAAATAGTAAATGGTCCGTACGATTCAGCAAATCGAGGGAACAAAATAGTAAATGGTGCTCATGATTCAGCAAATCGAGGGAACGAAATAGTAAATCATGTGCACGATTCAGCAAATCGAGGGAACGAAATAGTAAATCATGTGCACGATTCAGCAAATCGAGGGAACGAAATAGTAAATCATGTGCACGATTCAGCAAATCGAGGGAACAAAATAGTAAATGGTGCGCACGATTCAGCAAATCGAGGGAACGAAATAGTAAATCATGTGCACGATTCAGCAAATCGAGGGAACAAAATAGTAAATGGTGCGCACGATTCAGCAAATCGAGGGAACGAAATAGTAAATCATGTGCACGATTCAGCAAATCGAGGGAACAAAATAGTAAATGGTGCGCACGATTCAGCAAATCGAGGGAACGAAATACTAAATCATGTACACGATTCAGCAAATCGAGGGAACAAAATAGTAAATCATGTGCACGATTCAGCAAATCGAGGGAACGAAATAGTAAATTGTGCACGATTCAGCAAATCGAGGGAATGAAATAGTAAATCATGTGCACGATTCAGCAAATCGAGGGAACGAAATAGTAAATCATGTGCACGATTCAGCAAATCGAGGGAACAAAATAGTAAATCATGTGCACGATTCAGCAAATCGAGGGAACGAAATAGTAAATTGTGCACGATTCAGCAAATCGAGGAAATGAAATAGTAAATCGTGCACGATTCAGCAAATCGAGGGAACGAAATAGTAAATCATGTGCACGATTCAGCAAATCGAGGGAACGAAATAGTAAATCATGTGCACGATTCAGCAAATCGAGGGAACGAAATAGTAAATGGTGCGCACGATTCAGCAAATCGGGGGACCGAAATAGTAAATGGTGCGCACGATTCAGCAAATCGAGGGAATGAAATAGTAAATCGTGCACGATTCAGCAAATCGAGGGAACGAAATAGTAAATCGTGCACGATTCAGCAAATCGAGGGAACGAAATAGTAAATCATGTGCACGATTCAGCAAATCGAGGGAACGAAATAGTAAATCATGTGCACGATTCAGCAAATCGAGGGAACGAAATAGTAAATCATGTGCACGATTCAGCAAATCGAGGGAACGAAATAGTAAATCATGTGCACGATTCAGCAAATCGAGGGAACGAAATAGTAAATCATGTGCACGATTCAGCAAATCGAGGGAATGAAATAGTAAATCATGTGCACGATTCAGCAAATCGAGGGAATGAAATAGTAAATCATGTGCACGATTCAGCAAATCGAGGGAACGAAATAGTAAATCGTGCACGATTCAGCAAATCGGGGGAACGAAATAGTAAATCATGTGCACGATTCAGCAAATCGAGGGAACGAAACAATAAATGGTGCGCACGATTCAGCAAATCGGGGAACCGAAATAGTAAATGGTGCGCACAATTCAGCAAATCAGGGGAACGAAATAGTAAATCATGTGCACGATTCAGCAAATCGAGGGAATGAAATAGTAAATCATGTGCATGATTCAGCAAATCGAGGGAATGAAATAGTAAATCATGTGCACGATTCAGCAAATCGGGGGACCGAAATAGTAAATGGTGAGCACGATTCAGCAAATCGAGGGAACGAAATGGTAAACATGCGCACAATTCAGCAAATCGAGGGAACGAAATAGTAAATCATGTGCACAATTCAGCAAATCGAGGGAACGAAATAGTAAATGGTGCGCATGATTCAGCAATTCGAAGGAACGAAAATATTGTATTTTCTTTTTTACTTTGCAATCCATCGGTTATTTTTCTTAAATGAGACCACATCAATGACGTATGCACCCTTCAAATGCGACCTCCGTAGTATGCAGCCTTCCAAATGAGACACAGAGGGCGCTGATGGAACAGCAGAAGTACAGCGGTTACCCCAGAAACCCCGTAAACAAAGCAGCTGCACTAATGAACAATTTTTAAAATGCTTCAAACAGCCATTCATTTTTTTGTAATCTCAATGTTGTTCATCATAGCACCAAATACTTAATACTTAAAGACTTAATAGGCTATTTATTTTCAAACTTAAACATTTTTATATTTTAATCTGGACTACAGCATCCCCTAATGATTGAAAATGTTCTGATTATTTGTTATTGTTAGAGAGCTTAGAGACATACGATTTCATTAGTTAACATGTTAATTCATTATTACTAAACTGACAATGAAAAATACTTATAAAGCATTAATTAATCTTAGATAATGTTAATATCTTAGTTAATGTTTAATAACATTACTAAAATCAAAAGAACTTATTCAACTGACCTGAGATAAAACTAACAATGATCAGTTGTGTTTCTTAACTAACATTAACAAAAATAATACCTTCTGTAACAATGTAGCTATTACTCAATCTTAGTTAATGCATTAAATAATGAGACCTTATATAGTGTTACCTGTTGTTCTTTATAATTCTTTTGCAATTTAATCTGTTTGAAACATTTTACTTTATAATTTTTTGTGTACTGCATTATTGTATTTAAATGTTCAGAGTTCTTTTTGTTATAAGATAGAGTTCTTAAGCCTGTTATACTATGACAACACTTTTTTGCAACTTATTTCAATATAGTGATAAAAACTTCAGCAATTATCACAACATGAAAATTTGATACCGTCACATGCCTATATATATATATATATATATATATATATATATATATATATACACACATTTTTGTATATATATATCATTTATCTAAATTTTCATATATATAAATACAAATAATTATATTCATATAAATATAATTAATACATAAAACATATTAATATAAAAATAAATAAATACAACAATTTATTAATGCAAAATATAGGCTACTTTCTTTTTTTTTCTCTTCTCTCCTAAATAGCATGCTTGATTAAGATTAGTGCAGCCCATATATATCACATATCATATCATATACCATAGACAATAGTATGATAGATATGACAAATGTGCCAATGAGGTTACACCAGCTAGATTACATGTAGACACAAACCGTATATATATATATATATAAAGATTTTGTACACAGAACTATGTAGTGCACAAATAATTTCATTGCAGCTCTTTGATCTCCACAGCAGTCTGCATGGCTAAAACTGCGTCTCTTAAGACAATAAATCTATACGATTCCTCCAGGACGGTGAAACAGACACAGTGGCAGAATCAGTGTGTGTCGAGGACTGAGAATCAATTTCAGGTCATTTCTCTCTGCACTGAGAGCGAAGAAAAGAGCAGGTCGATATCCGCAGTCAGCAATCCTTCTGACAAACTCATCATCAGACAAAACGAAAAACGCGTGATGAACGATTTCTCACAGCGGAGCTGCAATTTGAGATCACCGTCACAGAAAATATAAGACAGGGAGAGAAGAAAACAGCTCTAAATGGTCACATGCTGAATCTTTCTGAACAATTTCTCCTCAGACTGCTGAACAGTGAAGGATGACATATGAACTACAGATATGAAATACTCTAATGACTAATAAAATACTGTTATGGTCACCATTAAATGGTCCAGAGAGAGTCTGTGATGACATCACCTTCTTCTCCACAGTCAGCTGGTAACATTCCCTCCCCAAACACTTGCACTAGCGTGATACATTTTTTCCAGGATTCTTTGATGAAAAGAATGTTCAAAAGAACAGCATTTATGTGAAATTGAATCTTTTGTAACATTATAAATTTCACTTTTGGTCAATTTAATGTGTCTTACTTTCTTTTTATTTTTTAAAATCTTACTTCCCCAAAACTTTTAAATGGTAGTGTTTCCACAAAGTATTACACATTACAAGTGTTTTCACTTCCAGACAGAACACACACACACACACACACACACACACACACACACACACACACACACACACACACACACACACACACACACACACACACAGGCTAAAGAAAGCACAGTGTTTGTGACAGTGGCTTGTGGATTTGGGTTATCTCATTTATCAGGGCGACACTAACACAAAAATGCGGGTTGCTTTAACAGGCTGATTTTCTTCCAGTTAAGGAGTTTTTCCTCACAACATGTTCTAGCAGCGGCTGGGTGAAGATAAACTGACCCTGGATCAGAACACTGAACGTTTGTGACGTAACACCCCCTACTGGACACAGTGGACAGACATTAAAAGAACAGTGATGTTCAACAGGATAATCACAAAAACAAAGAGTCCATGGCTTCATAGTTATTTTAGTGTCATTGAGATACTATTATAGTACTTATTAATATTTTGATTTAGTTTTTATATTTTCTGTTTTCATTTTCATTTTAGTTAATGTTTTAGTAGGCTACTTTTGTTGTGTGTTTTCATTTTTACTAGTTTTTTTTTTATTAGGTTTTAGTTATTGTACATCAAGTTAAACTAAATGAAAAATGTTGCCTTGGCAAATAGCTCAAATAAGTTTTTTTTATATTTTATTTGAAGTTAAAGTTCATTTTATTTCAAGTAACAATGTTTTTTATGGTTTTAGTTTACTATAATAACCCTGCCACTCTAAAAAGTGTTGGGTTATTCCTAACATTTATTGGGTTATTTCTATAACCCAGCCTGTTGTGTTTATTTTTTTAATTTTGACTGGCGCAACTGCCGACAGAAGATATAGAGGTAAGTTAAAATGATACTACATAGCCTATGTATATTATATGTGTGCATGTTTTAAGTAACATCGCTGCTTTTCCTACAAATAATGTTTACACCTCCCCCGTCGATGTTTTATCTCCACTCTTTGACTATTTCTGCCAAAATACTAAAGTTAGTGGTGTTTTCTAAGTCAAGCATTATTATTACTAGTTCCTAGGGCTAGTGGTGTTTTCCGATGTATCGCGATCCTCTCTCGAATCGATTCTGATCTCAGTTTTCAACAGCAGATGGCACTATGTGCTTTAGAAACACCAGTACTCTGCTTGCTTCCAGTTCATTTACACACACCACTTAAACCTAAGATAATCATTCCTAAAGTTCGAAAGGTTGAATTACAAGGGTGTTCGCAGTGTTTACATTAATCCGAGCCGAGGTGCAAGTATATTTAACCACTTACATGACTCAGCCGAATGCACGAGCGCTGTCCAGCAGTCTTCTCCATGAGCATTTGAGTGTGCTGTTAAAGACTAGCCTAGAGCGCCATCTGCTGTTAAAACTAAACTCAGAATCGATTCCAGACAGAGAGAAAATATCAGGATCGATATTGTATCGCAAAATGAGAAATGATGTATTGTCCCAGCTCTACTAGTTCCCCTAATTGTTGGTGTGTAGCTTGTCCTGCAGCATTTGTATGATTCTGAGATTTTAAAAAATCTATAGAGTAAAGCTATTGTTTAATAATTCATGTTAGCCACCAATCATAAAATAATAAATTCAAAAGACAAAAAATATTCTGAAGCTTCTACTTACACTGTTTGGAGAAGATGTCATGTTCATTTATTATGATTACACTCAATGGTATTTCAGTGAAAATTATGGTTAGCACGTTTTGTTTTGTTATAAGCGAGGTTGAGAGGAAAATGTTGAAAAAACAAATGCAGCTGCAAAGCAAAGAAGCCAAATTCTTCCTAATCTAAAAACAACCATCATTAAACTTCTGTAATGATGCGTTCAGCTCTTGAGGGACGGTTTTATTCAGTATGTGTGTGTCGTCAGACTGTGGCATCATCCTGTCTGAGCCGTTTGCTGAAATATTGAGAAACATGATTCCCACAAACCCCTGTGATTTGCAATCCGCACAGGAACAGACACACAGCGTGATGTGTTGTAAGGTTTGACCGAAGACTGACTGAAATGAACGTTTAAGCCTGTTTACTCCTTAACGTTAAAGAAACTCAAACAGTAAAGACACTGCAAATGATGATAACTATAATTTTTCCAGTTAGGCTCATAAATATGAAACCCAGCATCCCTTTTTGATTAAAGATACTGAAAACAATGACATCATTTACTGCTTAATAATCTTACACTGCAGGACAAGGAAAGGTTTCAAATAATAAGTGGTTCATACAAAAGTCAAAAGTAACATTTTTAAACCAAACCACCCTGCAGACTGCTTTGCCACTCCTTAACAACCACTGAGAACACCCTAGCAACTCTCTAGTGACTATCCACAATGCCAAAGCAACAGCACTGAACACCCTAGCGACCATTAACAATGTCATAGCAACCACCTTTGACCTCACAAGAGCTGTCAAATCGATTAATCGCATCTAAACATAAAAGTTTGTAAATATATATATATATGTATGTGTGTGTGTTTCTATATGTATACACACACGCACATATAATTAAGTGTTCTCAAATCAATTAGTCATGATTAATTGCATCCAACAAAAAAGGTTGTAAATATACATACATATATATATATATATATATATATATATATATATATATATACACACACACACATTACATATTTACAAACTTTTATGTTAGATGCGATTAACCGCGTTTAATCGCGTTTGACAGCTCTTATATATATATATATATATATATATATATATATATATATATACACATAAAGACACACACACACATATATATATAGTGCTGTCAAATCGATTAATCACATCTAACATAAAAGTTTGCAAATATATTTACATACAAACACACACATATATTATATATTTACAAACTTTTAGGTTAGATGTGATTACTCACGATTAATCGATTTGACAGTGCTTTATATGTATATACGTACACATATTACATACACACACATACACAAAGAGATATAGATATAAAGAGCTGTCAAATCGATTAGTCGTGATTAATCGCATCTAACAAAAAAGCTTGTAAAATATATATACGTACATATATGTGTGTATATATGTGTATATATAATATGTATGTGTGTGTGTGAATATATATATATACACTGTGTGCAGAATTATTAGGCAAGTTGATCCACATCAATCTTAATAACTACTATTAATATTGTTTTTAATCATTTATAAGTGATATATAATTGTTCATGAAGGCTGGAAATAGGCTATATTCAGGTGTGCAGAATTATTAGGCAGGTTTTCTTTTACAGGCAAAATGAGCCAAAAAAGAGATTTAACTCAGACTGAAAAGTCAAAAATTATTAAATACTCATGAGAAGGACGCAATACTAATGCAATACTAGAAATTGCAAAGTTAAAGCATGACCAAGGGACAGCAAAATGCTCATTGGGTCAGCGGGGTCATACAAAAACAGCTGGAGAAGAAAAGACACGTTAACTGCAAAAGAATTAAGAATTAAGTGTGAAACCACCAGGAACCCTTTAGTCTCCAGCGCCACCATTTTCCACAACTGCAACCTACCTGGAATCTCCAGAAGTGCAAGGTGTCAGGATCTCAGAGACTTAGGTTAGGTAAAGAATCCTAAAAAATGATCCGCACTTAAAAATCACAAGCTGAAGTGTTATAAAATACATGAAGACTGGGTTTTTATAGGCCTTATAGACAGACAGCTTGAGAGTGACTCCTGAAAGACCAGCACCAAATCCTCTTGTACCACTGATTGAAGAATTTATCTTCCAGAATCTGCCAGAAAATGAGCATTTTGCTGTCCCTTGGTCATGCTTTAACTTTGCAATTTCTAGTATTGCATTAGTATTGCATCCTTCTCATGAGTATTTAATAATTTTTGAAAATCAACTTGTCTAATAACTCTGCACACAGTGTATATATATATATATATATATATATATATGTGTGTGTGTGTGTGTGAATATATATATAAGTGCTGTCAAATCGATTAATTGCGATTAATCGCATCTAACAAAATATATATATATATATATATATATATATATATATATATATATATATATATATATACATACATACACACACACACACACACACATAGGCTATTATATATTTACAAACTTTGTATGTTAGATGCAATTAATCAATTTGACAGCACTTAATTATGTATACACACACACATACTTCATATATACACATATGCACACACACATTTATATATATATATACACACACACTAACACTGATTAACACTTCAGCTATGAAGACATCAGTGTGATGGTGTAAAAGGAAACTACATATGGAGAAATCAATAGCAATCAGCTGGTGAAAATCTGTATGTTGCTTTTCAAACCCTTAGAACAGCAGAATGGGATGTTCAGATTGAAGGACGTGCGCTCAAACATGCTCACAGTGAAAACAGCTGAAATTAGATTACGGTGCTGAACGCTGGACATGTGACGGTGTAATGCTGGTGCAGTGCGGACTCACTAATAAAACAATCAAAGTGTGTGTGGGCCAGAGCTGCATGACTTCCTCTCTCCTCCTCTCTCTCGTTCTTTCTTTTCGTCTTTCTCTTTGTGCTCAGCCGACCGTTATCATGGAGGAAATGGAAACCCTGAGGGAGAGGAACTCTGTCAACCCGACACTGTCAAATCAACAGCTGCCTTTGTTTTCTATCAGAAACGTTCAGCCTCTTCACAGCCCAGATATCAACTCATTAGATGAATATTTCCCATCATCCCCCAGAGCTGCATGAAGCGCTGTCTTTGTTGAGGTTCTGGACATGTACCGCTAATACAAATGTTGTTTTTTTGAAACAAAACAAAAACAAACTTTTTAAAGGGTTAGTTCACCCCAAAAATTAAATTATCCCATGATTTACTCACCCTTAAGCCATAGGTGTATATGACTATCTTCTTTCAGTCAAACACAATTGGAGTTATAATAAAATATATTCAGGCTCTTCCCAGCTTTATAATGGGAATGAATGGGGGTGAGATTTTGACGGCCAAAAAAGTGCATGCATCCAAAGTAAAGTGTGTTTATGCATCTTCTACGACACTTGCTTTGATTGATTGTGATCGAATGACAGACATATTTAAGTCTGACTCGAGTGTCTAAATACTTTTTGGAGCCACTGTGCATGCAAAAACACTGATATTGACACAAAAAGAAAATTTAGGGTCACGGTTTCTCCCCGACAGAGACACACACAGTCCTGGGAAAGGCAAATGTGGCCCCAATCTCTACTGTTTGCTGTCTGTCTGAGTGTAAATACACAGGGAAAACGCCTCTGAACTCTGGAAAGACAAATGCAAAATGACTTTTGCTGTTTCTCAGATGTTTTAATCTCATGTATGGCCTTTCAGAAGAGCTGTGCTCACATTTTTTTCAAGACACCAAAGTCTCAATTAAAAGACACAGATTCTAATATGAACTCAAACATTTCTCCTCAAATGATCTGAGCTGCTCGACATTCATTTTATAGCTTCATTTTATAGTCTGTTTCAGCAGAAACATCTGTGACAAAGACACTTAAACTGAAACCCCATTAACTCTCCTGAGCTATGAAACAGAAATCTTCCCTCTGCTGCGCTCCTGCCAGGTGCAAAATCACATGCTGCTTTGATTCAGAGAGCAACTACGCCTGCAGCATTTAAACACAGAGACAGAGACCAGTGACTTTATACACAGATCATACTTTGAGAGATAAAGAGAGGGAGGAATAGTGCAGACAGCGATATAGGAAACTCTGTTCTGTCTCTGCGTTGAGGCATTGACACGTCTGATCTCTCTGTGAGGTCTGGATAGTGTGTTATGTTTGTAATATCTGTATATATATTATACAACCAGAAATATAATCTGTATTTGATTTCAAAATTCAAATTATAAATCTATAATATTTATTATTTTTATAGATTTTTAATTATATATATTCTTTTATAAATCTATATGTATGTATGTATGTGTGTATATATATATATATATATATATATATATTATAAATTATTATATATATTTTTATATTTATTAACAAATATACTTTTAATTAAATTTAAAATGAATGTTTATTTTATTTTTTTCTTAATCTTTGATTTAAATTATGATTACAATTTCAATTTATTTGTATTTTATATAAATATACACATATCACACACATATATTATGTTATATAAATATAAATATATATAAATATAAATCTACATATATCATACACACACATATATGTATAAATTATATATAAAATTATATATATTTATTATGTTATATTATATATGTATAAATCTACACATATCATACACACACACACACACACACACACACACACACACACACACACACACACACACATATATATATATATATAAATTATTATATTTATTATTTCATAAATACACTTTTATTTAATTTACATACATTCAAAACGAATGCTTATTTTATTTATTCCTAATCTTTCAATTAAATAAATAAAATCTGTATTCAGTTTAATAATTCAATATTTTTTAATTATTTGATTTTTATATTATAACATATATATATACACATATATAAATACATTATTATATATTATTTATATTTTATTATTTAATAAAAATTTATTTGAAATATTTTAAAGATGTATTGTAATTTTATTCAGTTTAACAAATTTAAAATGAATGTTTATTTTAAACATTATCATTTATCCTTAATTTAATCTTTCAATTAAATAAATTCTTACACATTATCTTGGTAATTTCAGTTTAATTACTGGAATGGTAACTGATTTTGATAAAAAAAACAAAGGCGACAGTCGGGCATTTAATATCATGTATAAATGTGTCAAAGTGCAGCGAAGGTCAGGTGGTTAACAGGAAGGTGTGAGCACACACACACACACACACACACACACACACACACACACACACACACACACACACAATGCTGTGCAACGCTCCCCCCACAGATCCTGCTGAATCTGTCAGAATCTTGTACTGTCAGTGTTTAACAGCACATACATAGGCTTCTACTGCTTTTACAATCAGTAAATATAATTATAACACCTCCAGTCTAACCCTAGCTCTTCCTTTTGCAGTATGCAGTATGTACACTGTGCACAGTATGCAAATATTCTGCATGACATACCCAGCTGAGCCACATCATTTGCCAAAATGTGCAGTGCACAACCAGAGGTACTACACAATACAACTCGCCAATTCCTTTCCCAGTGTGACAGCTGAACTGAAGACAAAATCAACTGTGATTTTATATCTCGTTCTTGATCAACTGCAAAATCAAACTGACAAACATTAAGACACTTAATTGAATTAATAATGAAACATAACTACATGCATGATTCTAGTCGCTATATAATGTGATGACAGTGCAGAATACTACTGTTTGAAACTTTTTACTATACATTTTTAACTATAAGTTTATACATAGGTTACTGTACAGTAATTGATACATTAGTAGGCTACTCTGCAGCATAATTTATTTTCTTGATGTATAAAATATTTAGTAGTCCTTTAAAAATTTAAGAGAAAAGCAAAAATAACCCATTGAGTGTCGTACTGTTTATATCCAGTAGGAGGCGGATGCAAGTACGGACCCCTGAACCCCGGCATACGGAATCATTTAGGGTGGGGACGGTATTTCTCCTGCTCAAGAGCTGGTGACTCACTGAGCAGAGAGAATTTGAGTGGGAACACACACACACACACACACACACACACACACACACACGAGAATAGCAAAGTGAAGTAATTTTGAATGACTGAGAGAGAATGTCTCACCAAACAAGCCGTTCACCCTTAGGGGAGCGAGTGCAAGAATTTAACATGCTGTGGCAGCCCTGTGTGTGTGTGTGTGTGTGTGTGTGTGTGTGTGTGTGTGTGTGTGTGTGTGTGTGTGTGGATGGGGTGTGTCACACACAGCACTGTGATCAGCTGACTGGTTGTAAAGTTGGTTATAAGTCATAAATGTTTTCATTCCAATCAATTCAAGGAGTGTTGACAGATAAAATAAAAATAAAATAAAATGATATTTTGTATTATTTTTCATTTTAATGCTTCAATTTAATATTAAGCAAATTAATAATGGGTGTGTTGAAAATAAAATTAAAATAAATAAAGAATGTGATTTGTTTTACTTTTATTCTTTTTAGTGACTCAATTAAATAATTTTGTATTAAGTAAATTATTAAATGATAATAATTAATGATATTTAAATTAATGTTAAAGTGTGTGGGGCATGTTGAAAATATAAAATAAAATAAAATAAAATAAAATGATATTTTGTATTATTTTTCTTTTTAATGCTTCAATTTCATATTTTCTTATTAAGCAAATTAATAATAGGCATGTTGACAATAAAAAATAAAATAAAGAAAGAAAGAAAGAAAGAAAGAATGTGATTTTTTTTGTACTTTTATTATTTTTCTTTTTAGTAATTCAATTAAATAATTTTGTATCAAGTAAATTATTATTGATAATTATTACCAATGTTTAAATTAATGGTAAAGTGTGTGAGGCATATTGAAAATAAAATAAAATTAAATGAGATTTGTTTAATTTTATTCATTCTCTTTTTAATGCTCCAGTTAAATCTTTTTTATTAATTAAATTATTAATGATAATTATTGATAAGTAATAATTAATTATTATATACAAAATTAGCAGTGAAACATGGAGCATGGACAATAAAAAATAAAAATAAAATAAATGAAAATTTGATTTGTTTTATTCTTTTTATTTTTAATGCTTCAATTAAATAATTTGTATCAATTATTAATAACATAAAATAAATAAAATAATTAATTATTTTATTTTATTAATTGTATTAATTATTAAAACTAACGGTAAAACATGTGGGGCATGTTTAAAATAAAATAAAATAATACAAATAAATACAGATTGTGAAAAAACTCTACTCACACACACACAATCACAGCAGCAGCAGCAGCTCTTGCCATGTGATGTTCCATTAATGCTGACTGTAAAGTTACAGTACATAAACCTTTATAGCCAAACACTCTTTTAATTAAACTGCATCCATTCCCAGACATTCAAACATTTCTCTGAACAGCAGATTACACAATTCCCCGTGCAGATGAGTCTCATGAAAGTCCAGCGAATGATTCGTGTTCGATGAGTCACCATGCATAATTTACGCCACATAGCATTAGCTAAACATAAACATTAAACTCTGATGAGTCCAAGTAGCTATTTTGCTTCGACAAGCCACAGATCTTTGCTTTCCCATGTACAGTAAAGTGCCTTTGTTTCAAAATATGCAAAACCCCTTATTGTGCAAAGAAAGAGGAAAAGGCAGCGCCACAGATTATTTATAGTCTTTTCATGTAGCTAAATCAGTTTTAAAGCCATATTGTGTGCTTACAGACTGATAACTTTGTATTGCTGTGAGAATTCACACAGAACAGAATTCACACTGCTCGGATGGACAGGGTTCTCAGCGATCAGTAAAGCCCGTCAACACTATCTCTCAGATTAGCATTAGCTCTGGCGGTAATCTGCGAAACGTGAGCCTGTGACTCGGTGTAAATGCACATATTACCCAACACTCACGACGTCTAGTATGAGATTTCGCCCGCATTCTAGAACTCTGGATGACCCTTTGATTAACTGGGTGGGAAGTGTTGGAATATTCTGGAAGTCTGACATTCCACAACTGCAATAGAAGAACAGATGGCAAGATTATTCCAGAATAGAACCTCCTCCTTTAAACTCACTGAAGGGTCACTGAAGTCCTCTGGTGGAGGATTAAGATTTTTTTAATGTATTTGAAAGAAGTCTCTTCTGCTCACCAAGGCTGCATTTATTTACTCAAAAATACAGTAAGAGTAGTAATATTGTGAAATATTTTTTTACAATTTTTAATAACTGTTTTCTATGGAAACTTGTTGACGCCATGAATTAAAAAAAATAAATAAAAAGGAATATGCGACTTTTTTATCTCAGACTTTTTTCTCAGAATTGCGATATAAACTCACAATTGCGAGTTATAAAGTTAGAATTATGTGATATAAAATCAGAATTAAGTGTTATAAAGTCAGAATTGTGAGTTATAAAGTCAGAATTGTGAGTTATAAAGTCACAATTGTGAGATATAAAGTCAGAATTGTGAGTTATAAAGTCAGAATTGCGAGTTATAAAGTCAGAATTAAGAGTTTATCTCTGACTTTGTCTCTAATTTTATAACATGCAACTTCATAACTCACGATTACAAGTTTAAATCTTGCAATTCTGAGAATAAAAAGTCACAATTACCTTTTTTACTGAATTATTTAGTGATGGAAACAAGCTTCCATTGCTTTCTAATTAAATATATTTTAAAATGTAATTTATTCCTGTGATCAAAGCTGAATTTTCAGCATCATTACTCCAGTCTTCAGTGTCACATGATCCTTCAGAAATCATTCTAATATGATGATTTGGTGTTAAATTATAAATTCTTTATCAATTTAAATTAATTACATTTTATAATATATTACAATATAAAAAACAGTTATTTTAAATTGTAATAATATTTCACAATATTACTGTTTTTACTGTATTTTTTACCAACTATAATTCAGTATAGGTGAGCAGAAGAGACTTTTAAAATAATAAAATGAAATGAATGTAAGAAAGATAAAATGAATGAAGGTAAGAAAGAAAACATCTGGAAATCACCTAGAACAGCCTTTCAAAACTGAAAGTGACAAAGTGAAATGTGTGACATTTAATCTCACATTCTGCTGTTTTAACTAAATGAACATAAAGCATTTCTCAGGTCTCCATCAACTCATAGTTAAACATCTCCGGCATCTTCAACTTCCTCACATGCCTCAGAGTCCACTGTTCATGTACAGGCTTTGTGGTTATGTAATATTATCATCAGTCACATGCTGAAATCCATGCTAAACCAAATTCAACCAATCTAAACCGGATGTCATGCCAAACGAGCCATTCAGCTCCACAGAATCAAGAGACGTGTCTAATTCCCAGTCGTGCCTGGCTTTCCGAGGAACGCTGCTAATCTGAAGCGTGTGGGGGAAGAGGAGGAGTTCTGCTGGACTAATGGAGGTCTTGATGGAGGTCTTGTGGTCTCCTTCATGGGTCTTATGACCGAACCAGGCTCTCAGCCAGAGTCGAAACACATGACACAGCCGCAAGGTCCATACAGACCTGAATGAACAGTGTAGAATGCCATAAAAACACTTTTTACAGGAAATGGAAGTGTACGCTCCTGAATTTCCCTTGGGTATCTATCTCGGGAGAAAGGGTTGGAATCAATTATATTTTAGTTGAGGCCAAGAACTTCAAACGTCAGGAAAATTTGATTCATAGCGCAAAAAAATCTGTGCATCTAAAGCCTTGAAGTCATGTTGGAATGATTTTCAAGATGAGCGCACATGAATAACAACACAATGTCATATTTAAGGCGCTACTACACAACTTTTAAAATCGGAACAGATTTTTAAAACACTAAGTATCATGCACTTTGTAAATTGTTACAGAGAAAAACTGGGTATTACACTCTTAAAAGTAATTCAGGGGATTTGTTACCAAAACTTAAAAAAAGCATTGTTTCAAGTTAAAACATTTATTGTTTTAATTAAACCTTTTAAGTTGCAAACATTATTTTATAGAGTTCTGTTGACATAATAATGATCATTACATCAACTTAAAGGGTTAGTTCACCCAAAAATGAAAATTCTGTCATTTATTGCTTACCCTCATTCCGTTTCACACCCGTAAGACCTTCATTAATCTTTGGAACACAAATTAAGATATTTTAGTTGAAATCCGATGGCTCAGTGAGGCAATGACATTTCCTCTCTCAAGATCCATAAAGGTACTAAAAACATATTTACATAGTCACATGATTTCAGCCGTTGGCAGTTTGGCACGCAATCTGAATCATGATTCGATACACTGATTCATTTATGCTCCGAAGCTTCATGAAGCAGTGTTTTGCCGCACCACTGTACTCACATGAACTGATTTAAATATGTTTTTAGTACATTTATGGATCTTGAGAGAGGAAATGTCATGGCTGGCTATGGAGGCCTCACGAAGCCATTGGATTTCAACTAAAATATCTTAATTTGTGTTCCGAAGATTAACGAAGGTCTTACAGGTGTGGAACGGCATGAGGGTGAGTAATTAATGACAGAATTTTCATTTTTGGGTCAACTAACCCTTTAATATTGCCTGCAATTTAAACTGGAGTTTCTGCATTAAATGGCTTTTTTAAAAAACTTAAGTTGTAGTAACTTAATAAAACTGTCTTGATAACTTCGGAAATTAGGCAGTGTATTTCTAATTCCCAGCATGCTTTGCATAGGAGTGGATGAAGCCCAAAGTAAACTTCACTTTTTACGCATACTCGAGGGTCAGCGTACAGTGTGCGTGACGTGAATTTCGTCATCAGAAAAGTACGTGCGTACTGTACGTGCACCAGCGGATTTTTATAACTGTGCTTATTTGTGTGCGCAGGTCACACATGTGCATTTAATTTTTTTGCAGTAATTAGTTTATCCGCAATGTGGCAACCATGCCCTGGGGGCGTCGATTCAAAAGGTAGTCAAAGAAAACCTGCATAAACAGAACAGACCGGAACGCATGCAAGCTACAGCGACAATGGAGGCCTATATAGACGAGAGATTGTGCAAACAGGTTAGAAAGTACCCTGACCTGTACAACTCTAGCATAAAAGAATACAAAGATGTTTACATGGGTTGTAACTCGTGGCGAGAGTAACGCATGCATCGAACGACGAGTCAAGTGAAGTATACTTTGCAAGGCTGTGTGCGTACTCTAGCGTACGTGTAAAAAAACAAAGTATACCCAGGGCTTAAGGAGAGTAAATGTTGAAATGAAGTATTATTTTTTTTTGTTTTTAGTGAAGGGAAAGACCTGTTAGTGTTTAATGCTGTTATGTTCGACATTTAAAAGAGTTTTTGTGGTTATCATTGTGCTGAAGAGCAGATACATGAAGGTAAACACTACATTGACTCTATAAGCAATGACGGTCAGTGACGAGTAATATCTTACTTGTTCATTAAATATGTTAAATAAGTTATGTTAGCATGTGCTATGATAGCTGTTGATTTGAACTGAAAAACTGAAAAATTTGTGTTTATACTACAAATTATTAAGTTCCTCCAACTCAATGTAGCTTGTTGGTTGGATGTAAAATCACTCAAAGTTGCCATAACTCAAAAAAATATGCAAACTGTTGTGTTTATTTTTATTTTATTTTTTTTGTTTTGTTGAGCCAACACATTATTTTTTAGAACGTGTACACTAAACAACCTGTGATGATACACTACCAGACTTTCCACACAACAAACTCATGCAGAATCATGTGTCTCATTGCTAAAAGTCATGATAACAAAATCGATTCAAAATATCATACATTTTTTAATCCTCCAACTGAATAAAATCACAGTCTGAAGCTAAAAAAGGAGCCTGAATGTAATTTTCAACTCCAACTGTCCAAAATCATTTAGTGTCTTCAGTAATCAGACTGAAATCACTTGAACTCACATAAGAAATATTTGTAAGAAAAGGGATGTGCATCCTACTAGAAGTCTAGCATATGTCACCAGAGAGAGGAAGACCCAGAAGAACCAGTTATGACATAAAAATGGAAACATACACATGATGCAACGTTCATAATAAAATATAAAACATGCATTTAAAAAGATAGGGTGAGTTTTCATTTCATGACATCTTTGAAGATAGAAAGCTGTGTGTTGTGGCCAAATTCCAACTCAATTTTTAAATTTCACCCAACCCTGCTAAGTAGGAACTTCCCAAAAACACATGAAGTACTTTAGGAAGGATATGTGACAAATAAACTTATCTGTATTGGTAATCTATTTCATAACTTTGCTGGAAAGCATGATACTGGAGGAGTTGAAAAAGAGTTCACTGAACATTAACAGATACTGAAATTTTAATAATCGCAAAGTAAGGAAGTGAAAGAGGATAAGACAATGTGGGTGCGCCTGTGCCGTAAGATCCCTTGCTATAATCATGACTAATAAGATCATGTTTGCTTCATTGCCAACTGTGTCTGACTCATGTTCACATGAGTCCTTCAATCCCATGAGTAAGACAGACGGGCACAGAGAAGGAATGTGCGCTACATCTGGTGTGTTCACTGTGTGAAAGGTGAAGAAATACAGAGTGATAGAAATAGAAAGAGAAAACACTAAATGAGTGGCACTTTCACAGACTGTCTAATTAGTGAAGGGCCAAACAGTTGACAAAACATATATATTTAATGTATGAATATACACCGATCAGGCATAACATTATGAGCACTGACAGGTGAAGTGATTAACACTGATCATCTCTTCATCACGGCACCTGTTAGTGGGTGGATATATTAGGCAGCAAGTGAACATTTTGTCCTCAAAGTTGATGTGTTAGAAGCAGGAAAAATGGGCAAGCGTAAGGATTTGAGCGAGTTTGACAAGGACCAAACTGTGATGGCTAGACGACTGGGTCAGAGCATCTCCAAAACTGCAGCTCTTGTGGGGTGTTCCCGGTCTGCAGTGGTCAGTATCTATCAAAAGTGCTCCAAGGAAGGAACAGTGGTGAACCGGCGACAGGGTCATGGGCGGCCGAGGCTCATTGAAGGCTGGCCCGTGTGGTCCAATCCAGCAGACGAGCTACTGTAGCTCAAATTGCTCAAGAAGTTAATGCTGTTTCTGATAGAAAGGTGTCAGAATACACAGTGCATCAGTTTGTTGTGTATGGAGCTGCATAGCTGCAGACCAGTCAGGGTGACCATGCTGACCCCTGTCCACCGCCGAAAGAGCCAACAGTGGACACGTGAGCATCAGAACTGAACCACGGAGCAGTGGAAGAAGGTGGCCTGGTCTGATGAATCACATTTTCTTTTACATCATGTGGATGGCCGGGTGCGTGAGCATCGCTTACCTGGGGAACACATGGCACCAGGATGCACTATGAGAAGAAGGCAAGCCAGCGGAGGAAGTGTGATGCTTTGGGCAATGTTCTGCTGGGAAACCTTGGGTCCTACCATCCATGTGGATGTTACTTTGACACGTACCACCTACCTAAGCATTGTTGCAGATCATGTACACCCTTTCATGGAAACAGTATTCCCTGGTGGCTGTGGCCTCTTTCAGCAGGATAATGCTCCTGACACAAAGCAAAAGTGGTTCAGGAATGGTTTGAGGAGCACAACAACGAGTTTGAGGTGTTGAATTGGCCTCCAAATTCTCCAGATCTCAATCCAATCGAGCATCTGTGGGATGTGCTGAACAAACAAGTCCGATCCATGGAGGATCCACCTCACAACTTACAGGACTTAAAGGATCTGCTGATAACATCTTGGTGTCAGATACCACAGCACACCTTCAGGGGTCTACAGGAGTCCATGCCTCGACGGGTCAGAGCTGATTTGGCAGCAAAAGGGGGACCAACACAATATTAGGAAGGTGGTCATAATGTTATGCCTGATCGGTGTATATATATACATATATATGCTGAACATGACTGCCTGGGATGCCTATCCATCCATCCTACTACCTGCCCACATCTTTTTCAGCTTGACATATTCATTCAAATCATCATACCTCCATAGTGACGCATCCACTGAGTCACCTTCATCCATCCGTAACATCCATCAATCCTCTTTTCTTCTCCAGCACACAGCCACAGTGTTTCAGAGGAAGCCAGTTCACCCATTCCTGTCAGACAAAATGTGTGTGAACAAATGGAAAGTGTCAGGAACATTTTATGGTGGGGCACTAATGCTTTGCTTTTGATATGCATGTGTAACCTTAATGGCAAAACTAATGAGGTGGTATTGTGGTCTATAGTATTATATTACAGACAGAGTCCTCTTTCTCCAGTTATCAGAGCTCAGTGTGGTAAAGTGACCTGAATATCTGAGCTTCAGTCACAGGGGAATGATGTACAGCTAATGGGCACAACTGCTATGAATGGAGGATACTGAGCACTGATCACAATGACTGAAGAAAAAAAATCATCAGCCATTTGTAAGATGCACACTACAATCTGTGCATCTATTATTAGGCAAAACGCAATTTTACAAAAATAGCCTGGAAGTATAATCACTCTTTAAATCAGCATCAGCTGCTGCCACAACTATGAAAATATGCCAACAGCTCAAAAAATGAAACATCTTAAATTACAATTATTTGATGTCTTATAATATAAAAAAAATTCTGAAGAAAATATGAGTAATTCTTGCATGTGCAGATCGCACCACCATAATGCTATTGCATTACTCTCGATAAGATGTTTGGAGTGGTTTTAAGCGTGTCTCCATGCAGTTGCCAAAGTCCAAAAGGCCTATTATTATGGGTTATTAGCCACAATAACTATATAAGTGCACCCTTACTTCTAATGTGTACTATTTGCTTTAAATAAAGCTTTTAAAAATCAGTACAACAAGGCATATTGACATTAAAAATGGATACATATAACAGAGAATGACCAGGTGAAAAAAAGTACACTTCTATAATGTGCTTCAAGTGCTCTATTTTTACGCACTAATTTTGTACTTAATATACTAAAAATTCTTCTTTAGTACTTCTTAAGATAATCTTAAGAACTTCTAAGTGTACTCAACTGTGCTATTTTGAGACAGCATGAAATATGAACTAAAATGTGCTTTTAATATACCATCTCTGTATTAAAAAATATATTTAGTTACCACTTGTAGTACACTATGGGTTCAAATGTACTACATGTGGTGTCTAAATACATTTTTTAAATATAGAGATAGTATATTAAACAAAATTAAACATGAAAATAGAGCACTTTAAGTGCATTTTGTCACTTTCAGTAGACATTTTGTGTATTCTGAGGCTCAGCGTTTAGTATTTGTTTAATATAACACTCATTTGTATGTGATTATTGTATATGTATCGTTTTATGTATTAATTCATTGGTTTTCCCACAACCTTGAGCTCATAAATGGAGCTTGCAGTCACATGCCAAAACTGATGAAACATAAATGTGATACTTTTTGACATTTTTTGAGCAATGTCATCATGGCCACAACCTTGAACTGAATATTTTTCCACATATATTTCTTGTGCATGTTTGGAAAATCACAGGCTCCATTTTTTATTTGAAGTACAAACACAGTTGTGCTTGGGCAACTGATTTGTAGCTCATGGTCATGTGTGTGACAAACCACAAGTACACACCCTCCACCAGAGGTCAACAGGAAGAGGAAGTGGGTCACACTTTTCTGTTTGTTTAGAATGTATATCTGCACTAAAGGATTCTCCCACTTACATCATGCTTTTTCCCTAATCCGTGTGACAAGATAGTGAATTTGACGAATATACCTGGCATATTTATTTGAAACTCTGAAACAAACGTCAAAACTCTGTTTTATTAAGAATAAGTGCATTTAAATGATCATAACACAAAGCAAAAAGGAAGAAGTTAAAATGAATTTAACAAATCACATTTATATTTCATTATTTGTAGTGTTTACTAATAAGTCAAGCATCACTATCATTATAGCTCATAGTGATTTGAGTAATCTATTAAACAACCTAGCAACCAAAGACAACACACTCAAGCGCATAGAAACATGCTAATAACACTTTAGCAACTACATAGCAAAGGCCTGGAAACCACCCACAACAGTCTCTCTCTCTCTCTGTATATTATATATATATATATATATATATATATATATATATATATATATATATATATATACACACACACTACCATTCAAAAGTTTGGAAACATTAATATTTGTAATGATTTTGAAAGAAGTCTCTTATGCTCATCAAGCTTGCATTTATTTAATCAAAAATACAGAAAAAAACAGTAATATTGTGAAATATTATTACAATTTAAAATAGTGGTTTTCTATTTTAATATACTTTAAAATATTATTTTTTTTCTGTGATGCAAAGCTGAATTTTCAGCATCATTACTCCAGTCTTCGGTGTCACATGATCCTTCAGAAATCATTCTAACATGATGATTTGATACTCAGTTATTATCAAAGTTGGAAACGGTTGTGTTGCTTAATATTTTTTGGAACCTGTGATACTTTTTTCAGGATTCACTGAAGAATAAATAGTCAAAAAGAACAGCATTTATTCAAAATAGAAATATTTTCTAACAAAATAAATCTTTACCTTCACTTTTTTATCAATTTAACACATCCTTGCTGAAAAAAAGTATTAATTTCTTCCAAAAAAAAATAAAGAAAGAAAAAATACTGATCCCAAACTTTTGAACAGTAGTTTATATTGTTACAAAAGATTTAATTTAAATAAATGCTGCGATTTTTTTAAACTTTTTATTCATCAAAGAATCCTGAAAAAGCATCACGTTATGAAAAAAAAAACAAATTTTAAGCAGCACAACATTTGTAATAAATCATCATAATTAGAATGATTTCTGAAGGATCATGTGACACTGAAGACTGGAGTAATAATGCTGAAAATTCAGCTTTGATCACAGACATAAATTATATTTTAAAGTATATTACAATAGAAAACCATAATTTTAAATTGTAATAATATTTTACAATATTACTGTTTTTTTCTGTATTTTTGATCAAATAAATGCAGGCTTGATGAGTAGAAGAGACTTATTTTGAAAACATTAAAAATAGTAATAAACTTTTGAATGGTAGTGTATATATATATATATATATATATATATATATATATATATATATATACACTGATATTAAGATGGGAATCGCCTCACGTAACAATGTTTTGCTGTTTACAGTGGCGTTACCATGATTACCAACCGCTATTTAGCACTTAACCAATCAATATTTGTTAAAAATAAACGTTACTCACACACCAATATACCAATATATCGACAAAATGATAAATAATTAATTTTTACATCAATCATTGACGTTATTGTTAAGAATATTATTAATATTCACCCAAATGCTGTAAAATCCAAAAGCTTGGTGCTTTCAAACTCTCTCAAACTGCCAATCATTTCTGAAGAAAGGCGGGGCAAAAGTTTCCATTTAAGGAAACGAGGCTTTGGTGACGTCATACACTAGCCAGCGCCCCTCGCGCTGGAGGTAGAGCTGCAAGCGCGCGCCTCCGCCGTTGAGGATGACGTTGGCGTAAAAAATTGAGGGAAAAATAGATAAGGTAAAATTATTATTTTTTGCCACATTTTTTTTTCGATCCGTTCGCGTGTTTTTGTTTTTGTGAGTGAACATAATCTCTTTTGGCAGCTGATGTTGATTTAGAGGGCGTTTTTTTTTTTAGAGAGAGAGAGAGAGGGAGAGGTAGAGAGAGGGGGCGGGTGTCTCTCGCTCTCGCCTCGCGCAGCCTCACGCTGACATGCTCACAGACTCGCGTGAAATCAACACACGGACGGTTTACTTCCACATTTATCGCTTATTTTCGGGATTTTCGGGATATACAACAGCATAATCGATGCGAGGCCTTCTAACCGAGATTCATCGCTGATATTACGCCCGCGATCCTTCTGTTTTTGTCGTTTTTCCCCCTCAGTGGAGCGTTCGAGCGTTCGTTATGAATTCCAGCCCGCTTCCTAACGGCAGGCTCCTGCCGGACAGCCAGAGCTGGAACTCCTCCGGTTCCGAGGAGGATCTGGACGCCGAACCGGGACCCGGACCGCACGGAGGGGTGGTGGAATTCAGCGGGGTGCTCAGTAAGGTGGGTAAAGATCTCGAATAACGCCTTGCGAACAGGGAAAGCGCGTGTTTGTGTATGTGTTTCCACCTGATCCGATGTAAACAAACGTCAGTCAGTTAGCCGAATGTCACGAAGCCTGCCAAGAACATGTTTAAAATCAAAAGGAACAATTGTAGTTATGCATATTTTAGGGTCACTAAGATATTTTGCATGGTGACATTATTTTTATGACATTTAAACAGATTTTTACATCACCGTAATACATCTGTTCCTCAGTGGTGACTCTCATTATATTCTCATTACAGCCCGGACACATGGGTTTTTTTTTAATTAAATTAAGCACAAGTCAAACGCAGTACAACAAATACTAAAAATATATCATTATTTGTTCGCATTACGTTAATGATAATTTGGTTTTATTTTTTTTAAGGTGACATATGCTGCTCTTTAGACCACAAGGATGTGTTAACCAAGTTTTTTTTTTTTTAATTATTAATAGTCTACTTAATATGTGATACATGAATGTCTTTCATTATGCATGTATAATCAGTATAATTATACTGAAGGGATGCAGCAGGTCATGAGCTGAAGCTGGAGTTAGTAGGGGTTACTAGAGTTCATCTGCTCGTCTTTTCTTCCTGATGGGATTAAACGAGAAAACCTCTCCTCATGACTCAGACAGCTGATCATCTGGTTTTGTGATGAGTGGAGCGTTTTCCATGAGAGATTACTGAATTATTCCACATGCAATGACTTAAACACCTCCTCCATTGAGGATATTTATATATTCAACAATATAATCAGTTGTGCATTGTCATCATAAGTAAATAATATGGCTGTGTGCGCACCAGTGTTTATCATTTATGTACTTGTTTTTGCTGTTTGAGGATTTGTGAATGGAAGTGAAGCAATGCAACTGACGCCGTAGGTCACATGACAAAGACAACGTGGCGGATGTAATATGTTATGACTTTAGTTAATGCCTAGTTCAGTCATGAAACTCTAGATGGCGCAGGCTGATGGGCGCGTAGATATTTCCTTTTACATAAATTGCTTTTTAAGGACTACAACAAACGGCTGGTAGAGACTGCAACGTGCTTCTTCCTGGGTTAGTGACATCACTAACCCCAAAATTTACATAAACCCCGCCCCTGAGAACACACAACAAAGGGGGCGTGTCCATGTTGGTCTGCTTTAGAGAAGAGTAAGAGTTGTTGTAGTGGAGTGTTGTTGTCATGCCGTCATTTTGTGCCGGACTGCTTCACAAACGAGGGTCAATTCAACGTTGAATTTGCACAAAAGATTAACATGACGGCACATGCTAGTGGATGAGTTGAATCAACTCCACAGCAACATACATTTATCCACTAACCATTCAGAAACGTCCAGTTTCATTCTAAAAGTCTCTCCATCAGTGTCGACTCCGGTTTGAACAATGTAAGGCTGAACACCGTTACTGACAATCCTCATTTTGGCTGCGTGAGATTCTCCAGCTTTGTTGTTGTTGAGCAACCGAAGCGTGAGCTGTTAAAGCTCCGCCCTCTTCTGGAAAGGGGGCGGGGAGCAGCAGCTCATTTGCATTTAAAGGGACACACACAAAAATGGCGTGTTTTTGCTCACACCCAATAATATGGCTATAATAAATGATCTGTGGGGTATTTTGATCTGAAACTTCACTGGGAACAATATATTACATCTTGTGAAAAGGGGCATAATAGGTCCCCTTTAACATTTCCATATCAGTCAGTGCTTCCCACACATAGACTTTACTTGGGCGGGCCGCCCAGGTACATTAACGACCGCCCAAGTGGAGACATTTTTGCTTTTATTATTTTATCCTCTTATACTTTTATATCCGCCCAAGATAATGAAACCATCCACGATCGATTAACTAGTCGTTTCGTACCTGCTCGTTACGTGCGCGTCAGAACAGTTTGCACCCGCTAACATTCCCACGAGCGCTGCATTTTGCAATGTCACAAGGGGGCGCTGTTGTGCGTTCTACAAGCTTGCGCAACAGCGCTTCAGACTGTTTCGAAGTGATTCTCAATCAATGAAAAGCTCAGAGTTATGTCAAGCGATTGCTAATGAACTCAAGTTGATGAATTATTACAAAGTCTACTTCATGGCCTTTATATAAAATGTTTTATATGGTTGTAAGAATCTGAAGGATCGGCCTGCAAGAGTACAGACATTTCAAAATAAGAGTCCCGGTGTAATTCGGGCTTGTTTATAATTAAAAGTCACACGCTAAGTTTTTTTCTTTTTCTTCTGGGCATTATTGGTATTTTGGTCACACAATAAATTGTATTTAATTTGATTTCCATTTAATTCATAGTAAATTATTGTAGTCTCCCCCACAGGAAGAAAAGACTAAGGACATTATTTGACACATATATTATTCATTATATACATTTTACTAGTAAAATCTGTGTCCCATTCACTGAGAGAGACACTATATGACAGCAAGGAGAACATAGGAAAAGGAGAACCATTTAAATGCTGTAATTTTGCATAATTTACAATGCATAATAATGCATAATATTAGTATGTAATTAAATGTAATAGTATGCTATGTAATTAAAATTAATTTCAATAAATAAAAATACTGTTAAAAATCACACATTATTTGTTTGTCACATGTAGTAGACTATTTTTGTGCCGTGGGTAATAGGAGGATTTTTCACCCGGCTACCACCGCAAGTATATTTCAAACCTGTGGGAAGCACTGTCATTACAATGCTAAAAATTTTCTCAGGGTTGTCATGATAGAAATGATAATAACTCATACTTGTTCACTCTGTGGTTTTCTCATATCAAAGTTTCATCTTTTGTGTTCCCTCTGCAGTGGACTAACTACATTCACGGATGGCAGGACCGTTGGGTCGTGCTGAAGAACAACACCTTGAGTTACTACAAATCCCAAGACGAACGAGAGTACGGCTGTCGTGGTTCCCTTTGCCTCAGCAAGGCTGTCATCACAGTGAGTATCCTGGGGAAAGATCCTTCCAGACAGCCGTGGGAATTTCAGAGCTGAGCCAAATTTAGAATGATGATGTGCATTCAGAAAAAAAGCTTGGATTGTTTCAGATTGGAGATTGTTATGCTGGGATCTCTAGAACTGTAGTTGAATGGAGATCAGTAGGGTCATGAGAACCAATACTTCGGTACCAAGTCGGTATCAACATTTTAAGGCTGATGGGTGCTTAACTCAAAACTGATGATATTCTTGGTGTTAACTACTTGGCACAAGCTGATTGGTTCATGTTGCATCTGCAGCCAATGAGCTTGCTGCTCACAATATTTAAATGGTGCTCCCCCCAAAGAGTAATTCAGGCCCTGAAAGGTTTAAATAAAGGAGTTAATGTTTAAGTTTTATTGGTTTTGTTTTGTTTTTTTAACCATGGTATCGACTTTGGTATTGAGTATTGTGTCCTTTTGGTGGTATCGGTACCAACTACTAGATTTTTGGTATGATTTGGTGACATCTCTAGAAGGGATACATGAAATTTCAGTCATTATTGATCAATATTAGTCTGATTATATAAGGTCTTCTATTTCTCTCAGCTTTAGTAGTACTAATATTATATTGTACAATAACTATATTTGTAAATTATAATATTTTAATATCTGATTTCTTGACTTGAGGCATGTGATGTCACATTAATAACCATGTGGAAATATCTGTTTTTGTATAATTCGGTGAATTGAATACTTGAAACTTCATTAATTGTTTTGGGCCATCGTATTGGTTATAAAATGTCTGTATTGCTGCATCTCTAGAAATTAGATTTGGTGTTATGGTTGTGCTTCATCTAAAATGATTAGCGCTGAGGCAGGAGATGTGCTGAGAGCTCTTTTTAGGGCAGGGGAGAGGAGAAAAGAGATTGACGGAGGACAGACACGATCCTTTGCCACAGGCAATCGGCCAGGCATAGACAGACTGTGGCCTATTTTCCCCCAATTCATGCTAAATTCAAGCTTGTGCACCTGCTGAAGCCCAGAGACACTGTATTTGCCTTTTAATATGTCTTGGATGTTAGATGTTGCTGAATGTGCTCAGGTAACTGCTTAATGCACCATTCAGGTTGATTGCTTATGATCTGATTAGCCCTAGATATTAGACAAACAGATTGAAATGAGAATTCCCTGCATTGCATTGAAGATTAACTCATGACCACACAGATTTCGACATGTGCTGCAACACTCCATGCTTGAAGTATCTTGCGTCACCACTGAAAATGAGGAAACAGGGCGAAGGTTGTGTTGTTATGGAGACGGCTGGAGAGGTACAAGTCCTTATGGCGACCCTGCTACAGCTGGTCCTTCAATGATTAAACCGAAACTCTTACCGAAGATGCAGGGAAAGGAATATACAAGTCTGCTCTGCCGTTTTAGCCATAAGCAAACTCATTAAACACCCAAAAATGAGAAGTGAAGTCTGAAATAGTCAGGATTGGTGAATGAGGGGATTTGTAGGTTTGTGAGCATGTGCACAGCCTGTGTTCAGGTAGTTTGTGTTTAAAGCTGCCGGTAGATGCTGTGAGTTCGACATTCTAATTTGGTGTTTTGCATTTTGGCTTTGAGCGAGAGAAAAATGGCTCCTTTGTTTTAAGACTCTGTGTGACGTGAGAGTGGCTTTTTTCAGCTGTGTATTTGTTGAACTCTAACCATTATGGTTTAGCATAAATATTAACTTTGGTATTAAACTCAAGCGTGTGATGGAAATGTGACATTTAGGGTACAAAATTAACTTTCTGCCACACTGGACCAATGGTGAATGAATTGACAGAATTTATCAGCCTTAAATATTGCTTACCGGCAATGACACCTTTTTTACAAATTTTTTTTTTCTATATTTAATTATTTAACTGATTAGTCCTTGCATTTTCGTTTCAGTGCAGGTCGTTGTGCATCATATATAAGCCATTTTGCATCTTTCTGTCAAAAATAGGACAATATTGGGCTTTTTGCTCCCTATAATTTGTAGCTTGATGCAAGGAATATTCCTAGTTTTTCGAGAAATGATGCACAAGCCATGATGAATGTAGGGTCCTATGAAATTCTTTCTGAATTTCTTTTTGTTTTTTTTGTTTTTTCCGAATTCTGTTTTTTTTCTGTTTACATTTTTTTTTAAATGGTTAGTAATTAAAAAGCATGTCTAAATAATTGAAATCATGAAACTTGCACAATTTAACAGCAATTTATTAAAAGTTTAACAAAACATATATTTTTTAGGGCCCTATAAAATGTAAAAAAAAAATTCCCTGTTTTATTTTTACAAATTTTTGTGTTTTCTGTTTTACGTTTTCTGTATTCCATTTGAATGGTTTAATTATATTTTTATAATCAAAAAGCATATCTAATTAATTTAATTCATAAAACCAATAACATTTATTATTATTTTTTTAAATGGCATTTTTATGAAATCTTTTTTTTTTTTTTTTTTCAGAAATTCTGTTTTGTGTATTTTAATTTTTCTGGCAATCAAATGAAGGCATAAAACATTAATTTAATTTATCTTTTAATCATATGACATTAAACAAAAGTTTTTGTCAAACAAAGTGCCGCACAACAGAGCTTTACTGTTAAAATTAAAACGGAAGAAAAATTGTGATTATTCCTTACAAAAATACAATTATTATATAGTATTATTAAATTGAGACTAGCTAAATTCTACTATACAACAGTATTATATTTCTGTCACAATTTCTTCAAGTTGAACCAAACTTTTGTTTTGACGGGTTGCCTTGAGTTTCTGTTTATGATATGACGGTAGTTTTTCTCAAATGAAATGGTAAAATGCTCATGAAGTGACTCAGAGCGGCTCTGGAGATGAAGTTATGGATTCATGTCCTCATATAGTGAGGCGGCAGAGGCTGAAAACACCACGAGCGTCACGCATTCGTATTTAAATAGTTTTTTGCGGTTTAATTTTCACAGACACTAGTCTATATTGTGACTTGATTTAAGTGTACTGACCTACTTTTTATTTATTCATCAAAAATTTGACAAATTCTGTGACATTCCGCCATATACAGTAAATTCCATTTTTATGACTGAATTCTGCGATTCCGCTAGGGCCCCAATGAATGTTTTCTTCAGTTGACGGATTGTACGTCTGTGTATTGACTCTCTTGTGTTACAGCGAGGAACAGACTCATTCTAACCGTTTGATTTCAGCCATGTATTATGTTGCAGTTCCTCATAAATGTACCTGCCATCTGGCCACTGTGTTTAAACTGTTTTCTTACTCTCATTTGGCACTTGCTGCTGTTAATTTTGGGCTCTGGTCACTGGGCAAAGTATTTTCTAGTAATCTCAAGAGTGCATAAACACTAAACAGACACATTTTCTGCATTCAAAGTGCATCTAAACCTATTTCTCTTGCTTAGTAAATCTGTTTCTCTCCGAATGCCGTTCTAGAATATGAAGCAGCTTTATTCAGATTGATTCAGCACACATACGGCAGCAAATCTGTCCTCATAAATCCTCACAAAAAACAGGTTATTGTGTCACACCGCTCTTCCCGCCTGCGATTACACTGTCCTCACATGACTCACGCATACTTAAACGGCTCACACATTACAGTTTTAAGTGTCTAAGACCACAGGACCACCCCAAAATCAGACAGGCTTAACCCTTGCAGACACAACAGGATTATACCGTCCACATGGATATCTGATCAAAACCCAGAATGCCTCATTGTGTGTCCCTATAAAACTGGGTCTCGCTGCTTCAGCGCTCAGATCAGCGCATTAGCTGGAAACGGTGTTAATTGTGTGTCTTTTTGTGAGACACTCGGGCTGTTGAATTGGACTTGATTAGATTTGTGAATTTCAGACCTCAGGAGATGGAGGCGGATTGTGAAGGATCAATCCGTGTGATGACACAAACAATTTCACAGACACTCAGTCTGATTTAATCGGTCTGTCAACATCGCTTAACGAATCCAACATGCTCTTTTTCACATTGTTAGTGATGCATGCTTCTATTGCTCTACATAGGATTAGTGATTTGATAAGTATTAAAGGGGACTTACAATGCCCCTTTCACAAGATGTAATATAAGTCTCTGGTGTCTCCAGAATGTGTGTGTGAAGTTTCAGCTCAAAATACCACAGATCATTTATTATAGCTTGTAGGGGTGTGACGAGACAGGTACCTGACGAGACGAGACATGAGATTGAGTTCACGAGAACGAGACGAGATTTTTACACACTATTTTTAAGAAATCCTCAAAGATGACTAGAAAAATAATCTGCAGGTGCATTTGAAATGTTTTAACTAAATCATCTTGTAATTAATGTAATTTCAGTTCTACTTTCGGAGTAGGAATTATCATATGCAGTAAAAGACAACAATACTCAAGCACTGTTAAACGTTTTGCCGCAAAACTCAATTGACTGACTTCTCTTCTGTATGATTTCAGTCTCTTCAGACCTTACTGTACATGATTTATGAGCTTCTACAACTTTTGACCTCCTATCTGAACTCCTTTCCACAAATTGATCATAGAAATAATAAGAGTATAAATAAAAATGGTAAAATTTTACAATAAGGTCTCATTTATAAACATTAATGTATTAACCAACATCAACAATGAGCAATATCTTTGCTACAGTATTTATTAATCTTTGTTAATGTTAGTTAAACATAAAAATAGTCATTCATGGTTAGTTCATGATAGTGCATTAAGTAATGTTAACAAAAACAACTTTTGATTGTAACAATGTATTAGTAAATGTTGAAATTAACATTAACTAAAATAGTGTAGAAGTATTGTTCTTCCTTAGTTCATGTAAAGTTAACTAACGTTAACTAATGAATCCTTATTGTAAAGTGTTACCATAAAAATAAATAACAGTTTTCTTTTAGTATTAAGTGCAATCAAGTGCAACCATAATCAAAGCACTCTCTCAATATTCAAAGTGCAAATAGAGACCAATTTTTCAAGCATGATACAGAGCTAGAGATGCTTACAACTACACTGCCCAGCCTAAGGTAGCTTTCATATTGGAAGATATTTGCATTCATCAGGGAGCCGCTTTCAAATGCAGGGTATAGACATCGCGTTTGAACACGCGCTCGCGTTTACTTTCACTTTCGCGGTCGCGCTTACTCTGTGAATAGGGAGCGGCAACGACGTTATCCAACTGAATTAAATGTTTTTTTATTTCTATAAAAAGCAAAATGACAGTGTAGGCATAATGTAAATGTAGCGGTGGCATATTATATCCTAATTTCACCCTCACACTATCACGAGACTGCTTTTTGCCTCGACGAGAAATCTCGTCACAATTTAATCTTGTCACACCCCTAATAGCTTGTCAAATTTGCCCCTATTTGGGTGTGAGCAAAAACACGCCGTTTTTGTGTGTGTCCCTTTAAATGCAAATGAGCTGCTGCTCCCACCCCCTTTCCAGAAGAGGGCGGAGCTTTAACAGCTCAACAACAACAAAGCTGGAGAATCTCACGCAGCCAAAATGAGGATTGTCAGTAACGGTGTTCAGCCTTACATTGTTCAAACCGGAGTCGACACTGATGGAGAGACTCAGGAAGAAGTTACAACTTTTAGAATGAAACTGGACGTTTCTGAATGGTTAGTGGATAAATTTATGTTGATTCAACTCCTCACTAGCATGTGCCGTCATGTTCATCTTTTTGTGTTGAATTGACCCTCGTTTGTGAAACAGTCCGGCGTAAAATGACGGCATGACAACAACACTCTACTACAACAACTCTTCCTCTCCTAAAGCAGCCCAACATGGCCTCACCCGCTTTGTTGTGTGTTCTCGGGGGCGGGGTTTATGTCAATTTTGAGGTTTGTGATGTCTCTAACCCAGGAAGAAGCTCGTTGTAGTCCCTACCAGCCGTTTGTTGTAGTCCTTAAAAAGCGATTTCTGTAAAAGAAAATATCTCTCTTTGCATTGAACTTTGAGCGTCGTAACTTTGCAGATGTTGTTTATGATCAAACAGCAACATTACACACTAACTAAAGTTAAAAAAGCGAAATCATAATTACGGACCCCTTTAAATTTAATGTACAACACATCCAGCAAAGTTCTTTTTTTCTGCATTTACAGTTCGTAGTGTTTTGAGCTGGATCTGTTATCAACCACCATATTCAGCCCAAGAAAAAAAAACATCAACAAAGGGACCGCGGCACACAGCTTTCAGCACTCACAGTGCATTGAACTTGAACTATGTGCTTTCGCCTGCCAAGTTTTAGCCTCACGTGAGCTGGATTTTTTTTTTTCTCTCTCTGCCTCTTGCTTTCTTGCTAAGCTCTCTGAAAGCGTGGCCCGTAAACATGCAATTTTTTCTTTGAGCTGTGCTGGACCTGGATTGTGTCATAGTCTGACAGGAGCAGAGGGAAAGCTCTCGGTGTATCAGGGATATTCAGGAGGACAGGTACACACAGGTACAGGTTATTCTGGTGCAGGGCGGGTCATTGCAAACGTCGCCGTGGAATCTTGTGTAGCACATGTCAGGACAGGCAGAGTTTACAGAAGAAAGAAGATAAATGTTGAAGAGGAAAGACAAGTGCTTGTGTTGCACCATTCTTGGCATTTGGGCCATCCTTAAAAATATTTTGGTTTGCAGTAACAGTAAAAAAAAAAAAAAAAAAAAGGGTCGGTAGGTAGGTCTATATTTTTTTTTTCAAGTTTCAATGTAAAAAAAAAAAAGTATAATTTTGGTGATGGTGATTACGTAGGTATGAATTTAAACAAATTAGCATATCGTGACGTCACTGACTGGGTCTTTCAACCCGTGGCTTCGGGCGCAGCCGTGTTTCCACTGTCGGGCCTAAAGCGAGGGCCAATCGTGTCTCCACTGTCACTTCCGGGGCTTGATCGTGCCTCATCGGGGCTTCCTCGGGGCCAACGGCCCGGGTTTTTCGGCCCGCCGAATACCTTGGTCCAAAGTGGGCCAGCTCGGGCTTGAGGAGGGAGTGGTTACGAACAAAGGCGGAGTTTATCTGTGTGTGGAGACGGAGGCGCCGATGATTACATGTAGGTTACCAGCTAACACCAGCATTAAAGACTTTTAAAATCATTTTAGCTCAAAACTCACTTTCAGACAGCAGCAAGTGTTTTAAATAACTTATGTTTGTGATCCGATGTGGATTCTGATCACCAAGACTATGCGCACTATTACCATAGTAAACATGGTAAATACGACAGCTTGAAGAAATCAGACAAATATACGTAGGCTATCACAATCATGTAATTATTTTATCTGTCAGCACGTCTCGTCTCTCAACGGTTTGAGACGAAGCGAACGCACCGGCCATAGTGTGACATCCGTTAACCAATAGTGTAAACATAGATGACGGTTTTTATTTAAAAGAAAGAACGTAGCCTTCGTTTGTATGTAGGCCTACTAAAATATAATTAATATTATTTTATTGCTTTTGTATTAGTTGTTTGAAGAGTAAAAAAAAAAAAAAAAAAAAAAAAGGTCGGTCTTAACGCAAATTTACAACCGGCAAGTCGGTCGGACTTAAAGCAAAAAAAATAAAAAATTTGAGTCGGTCCTAAATTGACAGGGTCGGTCGGGTTACGGCAAACAAGAATATTTTTAAGGATGGCCTTATTGATCATTTTCATTTGCTTTTATTTTAAACCAAAGATATTCATTTCTGGAATGAGTGGGGTGGTTTTGTTGGGGAGCGCATCTGCATAGAAAATTTAATTTAGTGATTTAAAAAAAAAAAAAAAAGCTGCAAAATGACTACTCGGATGACAAAATTCCTTTATGGTTGGATCATTTAGGAAAGGCTTCACTGTTATAAAATAATTTTTTGAAGTTGTAAATAAACATATTGGAGTATGTTTTACAAGAAAGCCCTATTTGATTCTTTCTACTTCAAACATTATACAGAAAATTCAGTTTTTATGACTTGATTCCGTGATTCCATCCACGTTTTCTCCATCACAGAAATCATAGGGCCCTATACTTGCCATTTCTTTGTCATTTATTTGTGAAATTTACCTGCATTTTCACGTGGAGTGAAAATTGTTTCAAAGTAATTCCTTCACAGATTTTTTCTTGTGTTGAAAATGTGTTGTTTTTTTTTGTTTTTAAATATATCATTTTACTTGAGCTTTCTTAAGCCACATTCCCACTATTGTGGCTATTATTAAAAATACATTATATTTCTTTTGTTTAATATTTTAACAACACTCTTGTACTGTAAAATAAAACGGTTATTTTACTCTAATATATACATCAGAAAACAGTTCTTAAAGGTGCTAAAGAGGATCTTTTCGTCGACTGAGAAACCAAAGACTGTTAGTGAGTTTTTGAAATGAGTGCATGCGTAAGAACAACCCCCCTCCTTCACAGCTCATTTCGAGGGAACGGCTCCCAAAACTCGTGCACGAGTATTGGAACACGAGTGTTTACCACCGGCATTTGCCGTGTCGTGTTAGTGGATTCATTATGTCGGACTCACCGCAGGTAACTCATAATCTGCAGTTGTTACTCCTGTCTCCTGACAAAAACATTGCATGCGGCGCCTGTGGAGTGTGGAAAGTTACTGGAGCGCGCAGCCGCGCACGTCTCTCACAAGGAACGTCACGGCAGTGATTGACAAGCCAGAGGGCCAATCGTTTACGCGATCGGCTGATGTTTTTAAGGCCCTACCTCGTGCACAGATGATGTATATTAATATTATTACTTTCAGTGCACCTAATAAATAGTCTTTTATCAGTTCGTAAAGACAGTTTCAAGTAATATTGCAAAAATGTATGAAACAAAACATCCTCTTTAGCACCTTTAGCAAGGAGAGTAAAGAGAAGTAAAAGAGAAAGAATCAGAGATGATGAGACAAAAGAGGAAAAGCAGAAATCATAAAAGCAATTTAAATGTGCAAACCGTGTGTATCGAGTTACACTCATTTTGAACTGATGGTTTTTGTTTCTTTTTGCTGGTTTTACTAGAGATAAAATGGATCAATCTTGGGTCTTCCTGTCGTGTTTGTGAACGCTTTCTTTGGTGTCCAAACCCGGCAGGTCCTGTGTGTATTCTGCTGTGGTTTTTTGAGAGAATTCATGTGGGTTTGTGCTGAATATTGCTCAGATTGCTCTCTCATTTATTCCAGTCCAGAACAGCTTTCATTTATCCAAACCTAAACCACAGGAGAACCTGATCAAAACTGCTACCAGATGAGTTACCGACCCGTCAGTCTTCTGTAAACACGACTTGATTCTCATGTGCTGAACCTCTCTGGCTCCACAAAATGGGAAAATGATATGATCTTCACAACATTTGCATGCCACATTTTTTTGTGAGTCATTTACACACAAACATCTCACCAAATAAACACAGTATTTTCTTTCAGTGGTGCAGGTATGACTAATCTTATAAAAATTGTTCTGAGTGAGTTCAGTATTAGCCCATGTGTGGTGATAAAACAGAAACTGGATGTTTACTCTGTAACAGAAGAGGAGCTCGTTGTCATTAGTTTACAGCAGCACTGAGGCAGACAATGAAGAGGAGAGTTTTTATGGACGTGCATCTTTTATTAACGCTGATGTCGGCAGTGTCACCGAGTTCAATAAACGGTGTGTAAAAGCCTTTCAGACATTAAATGAAGCTCTGGTGAAATAAAACGGCAGCATTGGTACTTTTTGTCGTGGCAGAACATCGCTGTAGGATGACATATATTACTTTAGCATGCTAATTTTCATCAAAGCTTTCATTGCAAAAAGCAATTGCATTGAAAAAAATGGCTTTTTAATGTCTTCATAACTGTATTTCAGAGAAATCGAATCTTCTGTTTTTCCCTAAAACTATCCATGCATGCGTCATTTCTGAGAAGATGTGCTAAAAATATATACTGATTCACAAAGTCGTATTTGCACACCTGCCACTTTTTATAAAGTAGGCTAATTTTTACAGTTTATAAATATATCATCACTTGGCACTCATGCCCAACATATGTACACACACACACACACACACACACACACTCACACACTCTTGTATTGACCTGCTGAATATTTGATAAAGGCAACGGTTTTTGTAGTTACAGCTGCCTAGGAGAGAAAGGGAGTCAAGTGCATTTTAAAATGTCAATGACATTGTGTGTGTGTGTGTGTGTGTGTGTCAGTGTGTTTGCATTTGCATTTTCGATTAGTGTGATGTGCTAAACCCAGGGGAGGTCTATCAAGTGGCTTGTTCTCATTCTCTCAGCCATTGTGTGCATGTCCTCACCTTCTGTCACATGGTAAACTCTGGGCCACCATCTGAAGTCATGACTGTGACCTGGTTTGGACTCAAACCACAAATGAGTATCACACAAAGTGTGCTTGCTTGCATTTCCTCAGACAACACAACCAGAGTTGAAATGTCTGAAACAGACGGCAGGACCTGTTTTCCTCACCTCTGCTTGACCGGCAGCGGTTTCTTTGTCAAAACCTATCTTTGTGAAACTGGTTTGAAAGCAATTGTTATTGTTACGATTGTTTTTAGTGATGCTAGTGCTACAATTTTCACACTTTGTCTTTAAAGGGTCAAGAAACCCCCTGTTTCAGCAGCAGTCAGTTCTCAACGCACTTTTGAAAAATGCTACAAAAGTGGGTGTGGTTAAGGGGATCAACGACACCGCAAAGGCTTCGATTCATGCAGTTTTATTTTGCTCTCATTGAGTTGAAAGCATCAAAGCTTCCCACAAATGCATGCTGCAATTTACCATTACACGCAACACAATATACACATTGTTTTGAGAGAACATATGCGACGCAGAAACTCTTACAAGCAAAAACAAACACTCATTTTGACCCATTACGGCATCTTTCACTGTATGCGATCTCACGGTTTGAAGCACCTGTCAAGTAGTGTTTTCAAAAGTACCGACTTTTGATACTGAAATTTTAAGAATGTGACTCTTTGAGTGCTGTTGAGCGTATTCGTAAACACCTCTGATTGGCCACTGTGTTCACACGCTCATCAGATATGTCTGTGATTGGCTACAACGATCAATGCTTCAAAAACATGTTGTAAAAAGTCAATGATGCTCTTCACTGAGCGCTTACACAGATACACATGGTTTGAGAGCAGGCGTCTCTCAGTGGGACCGGTCCGCAGATAGACACCTCCTACTTTCAAAACGCTTTCAAATTCAAACACTCCCATGTGTTGATCATTGTAGCCAATCACAGACATATCTGTTGAGCGCGTGAACACAATGGCCAATCAGAGGTGTTTATGAATCACATTTTTAAAATTTCAGTACCGATTTGGTATCGAAGTGACAACACTATCTCCTGTTCCTATTCTTGTGTCCAGAATGGCAGCACAGCTGAATAGTTTGTTTGAACTGCGCCCTTTACTGTATAGGCATGAATATGCATTTTCTTAAGCCTGAGGCGTATTCATTTCACTTTTGGCGTGAAAGGGCATTAATATTTGCCAAAAATATATATGTTTTTCTTGTTATTAAAAAACAAACAAGCAAGCCCAGCCCAGGTGAGTACACAAAAGTAATGTAAAACATTACTTTTCATAAAAAGTAACTAAGTAACAGTTACTTTTTTAGGGAGTAACACAATAATGCATTACTTTTAAAAGTAACCTTCCCCAACACTGCTAATGACATCTGCAGGTTGGTGAATCACATTTTTGTTATTGTGAAGATCGACTGGAGGCGTTTTGTCCCTTTAAATCTTGAGGCAGTCACTGCAGAGCTGTTGTAAAGTTCGATTAGCCCATTTCTGCTGCAGCCATTGAGCGCCTCAGGCTTTCAGAGGGCTTTTGTTAAAATGGGTTTGAGTGAATCTGTGTGTGAAGGTGTCAAACGGCCTCCATATTAGTTAGTGAACCCTGAAATGTCCTGTAAAGAAAACCGAGGAGGTGGTGATGGCACCGTGGAGACACCGGGATGTAGGAGGGAAAGATTTTTATTTTTAAATACGAGTGAGAAAAGAGGTTATGTAGATCTGGAATAAAAGGAAAAGAGATAACGAGAGAGGCGTACGACGGGCCTGTTGTCTGAAACGGGAAGTTTGCTCCCTGCTGATGGAATCCTGTTTGGTGACCCTGGGGTCAAGTCAGAAAGTCCCTGTGCTCATCTCTCCTGTCTTCTACTTCCTTCCTCCTGTGTTTGCTCCAACCAGGAATCTGTAGTCACATCTAGACACACTTTAACCTAGCGATAAAAGCAGGTTAGTTAGTCACATGACATGCTCCCTTCCTTTGCATCCTGTGTCCTAAGCTGTCAGTTAACATGACCTGTGTTTCCTTTGTCTTTTCCTCTTGTATTCAAGCTGGTCCCACCTTCCTGTGTTTCTGATTTCCAAAGCCAGATCCAAGACTGAATTTCTCAGTAAACAGTGATTTACTCATCTGTTTGCCGTCTCTCTTAGGAGTGTGACGAGACCGTTAGCTCACAAGACGAGACACAAGATTGAGTTCAAGAGAATGATTTTTACACAGTATTTGTAAGAAATCCTCAATTATGAAATACATGACTAGAAAAATAGTCTGTAGGTGTATTTTGAAATGTTTTAACTAATCATCTTGTATTGAATATCATTTCAGTTCTGCTTTCTGAGTA
Organism: Megalobrama amblycephala; assembly: GCF_018812025.1. NCBI lineage: Eukaryota > Metazoa > Chordata > Actinopteri > Cypriniformes > Xenocyprididae > Megalobrama > Megalobrama amblycephala. The sequence goes on along the minus strand of NC_063061.1, from coordinate 35,526,813 downwards.
TGAATTATCATATGCAGTAAAAGACAACAATACTCAAGCACTGTAAAAGGTTTTGCCACAAACTCAATTGACTGGCTTCTTTTCTGTATGATTTCACTTGTGTCATCAGACCTCACTATACATGATTTATGAGCTTCTACAACTTTTGACCTCCTAACTGAACTCCTTTCCACAAATTGACCATAGAAATAAAAAAAGTATACATAAAAATGAATAACAGTTTTCTCTTAGTCTTAAGTGCAAACAATAAGTGCAACCATAATCAAAGTACTCTCAGTATTTAAAGTGCAAATAGAGACCACATTTTTATTGAAACATGATACAGAGCTAGAGATGATTACAGCTACACAGCCCAGCCTAAGATAGCTTTCATATAAGGAAATATCAGCATGCACGCTTTCAAAATGCGGGCTACTAAAATGCTGAGGCTCTGTTGTGCCACAAATCCTCCGCCATAGTCTTGTCAGTCATCTCATCACTTGATTCGTGAACTCTGATTCCTGCTGCACTGCATAAACTCTGCAGCTCGTGCTGGATGAGCTGGATGTAAACGGTGGGTTAATAAAGGCCTTTTGAAGCGAAGGGATGTGTTTTTGTAAGAAAAATATTCATATATAAAACTTTATAAATTCAAATATACGAGCTTCCGGCAGGCGGCCGTATGCATATTGCGTACGTCAATTTGGAGCAACTTTTGACCCGAACGCAATGACGAACGTGGAGGCCAAGAGGAGAGAGCAAAACAAAACACTGGTCTAAAACTAGAAATTTTAAAGAGAAATGTCAGAGGATTCAGTTTTCAGAATGTGGGTTACCATTCACAAACATTATAAACCTTGGACGACTAAGGATATTTTAAAGTATATCTCAGATTGTGTTCGTCTGAAAGAAGATTGTCATATAAACCTAGGATGGCTTGAGAGTGAGTAAATCATTTTCATTTTTGGGTGAACTGTCCCTTTAACATCCATCATTAATCAGCTCCTGATATCAATATCTGCTGGTTAATCACATTAAGTTTCCATACTGCTTACCTTTTGAGTTAAGTGTGGACTTCAGCACAATGTACTTATTTCACACCCTGGACACATTATCTTCATGGTCATTTGTGATTCGTTCTTTAAATGTAGACCTTGAACTGTGGCTATCATGAACATGGATTTTTGTTGATTATTAATTGACATACAGATTATTGTGATTTTAATAATTTAATTGTCTTTTTGGTTAAACACCTCAAAGTCTTCATTTGTTCACTGAATGCTGGGTTGAGCTGCTCTTTGTCTTTCATCTGCTTTTTTATCAGGCAGAAGGAATGGAGCTGTTAATTCTCATCACCGGTGCCATTGTGTTTGGCTTTGAAACTTAAATCAAGTTGTTTACAATTTAAAACTCCCAAGAACCACTGGCAGACTATTATTCAATAAACATCAGGAACATTGTGATGTTTTAATGTTTGCTCTGTGGCACATTAAATAATTTAAAAACTGTTGTCTACGGCCTTTAAAATATATTTAATTGCCCAACAGAGCTTTTTAGTCCATTTGCTTTGTGCAACAATTAAAAATTGGCATCAAACGACTGACTTTTTAATAAACATACTCCAGTATCAGTTCGAATACCACCTTAAAGGGGACCTATTATTATGCCCCTTTTACAAGATGTAATATAAGTCTCTGGTGTCTCCAGAATGTGTCTGTGAAGTTTCAGCTCAAAATACCCCACAGATCATTTATTATAGCTTGTCAAATTTGTCCCTATTTGGGTTTGAGCAAAAACTTGTTGTTTTTGTGTGTCCCTTTTAATGCAAATGAGCTGCTGCTCCCGCCCCCCTTTCCAGAAGAGGGTGGAGCTTTAACAGCTCTTTGTGTACACTCAGAGTGTATTTGTGTACACTCAGAGTAAAAATACAATGTTGTGCTTTTTGTAAAATAAAGAAAACTAACATGATGCGTGATCTCTCCTCTCCCTCTGAACGAAGTCCAATCTGATAGTTCTCAGAAAATGAACTGTAACTTATGAATACTAATGACAAAAAAAAAAAAGACACTTACGTCTAAAGAAATGTTGAAATGTCAGGTTTTAAATCGTGCAAGTCAAATCGAAAACAAACATTCTGTGTTTATGTAATCTGTATGAAAAGAGAGCCATGTCAGAAGTCTGTGATTCAGCTCATTATCCGCTAATGCGGCCACGCCCACGGAGCCAGCGCTATTCAGACGCAAATTCAGAGGCAATACATGCATTCATTGTCTCAATCGTGTATTTATTGTCTTGAAAAGTGTTTATTTGGATGTTACAGCAATGGTTAGCGATCTCTAGAAGACATGCCGTTAGTTCCTAGTTCCTTTTCTTCTTTATATTATGAATTTGTGGACTAAAGGTGTAAAGAGCACCCTCCGGCTGCAAGTATGAATTAAAAACACAGTATCCAGCACTCATAGTGATGACAATAAATATTATTTCTCAGTATAGAATATTGACAGAAATATATAAGAATCCATCAATATTTCTCCAAATGTGCATGCTTTTAAGCTAAAAGCCTATATGAAATGCCACAGAGGTAACATAATTGTTCAGACACTTTGCACCACAGAAATACATTATATTTTAAAGAATATAATAGAATACCATTATTTTAAATTGTAATAATATTTCACAGTACTGCTGTTTGTGATGAGCTGAGACATTATTACAGAGGGTTTTTTTCACAGCCTACCTGACTGATAGGCCTCATTAATATGCAAGTCATTTCAGATCATTACTATGTGATTCCTTTGTCTTCTCAGGTGTAAATGGCCCATTATTCATGCAGATTCACGCCTCCACGCATACTGTGTTTCTTGACAAAAAGCGTCTTACAAAAACTAAATCAATATATTGTTTTATATGAAGGAGTAGGCAGCATAATTTTTTACATAATTCTGAAGCAAAAACTCTAGTCTACAACCTCCAATACCCAAAAGTCTTGTGAACATAGATTTAATATACTTTTTTTGGCCTTATTTCAGTGACTTAAGTTTTTGTTTTTTCAATAACCATGCATAAACATTATTCCTTCAAAAATGTACATACATGTTCCTCACATATTATTGTAGCCTAGTTTGTGCTGAATACAGTGTAATGACACTTTTGTCATTTATATGTTTATAATGTCAGGGCATGTCAAAACTTCTCCATGCCCCAAATCAGCCTCAGACTCCAGAGGGTTAATCTTTTGTGCAAATCCAGTGTTGAATTGACCCTCGTTTGTGAAGCAGTCCGGTGTAAAATGACGGCATGACAACAACACTCTACTACAACAACTCTTCCTCTTCTCTAAAGCAGCCCAACATGGCCCCGCCCCCTTTGTTGTGTGTTCTCGGGGGCGGGGTTTATGTAAATTTTACGGTTAGTGATGTCACCAACCTGGGAAGAAGCTCGTTGTAGTCTCTACCAGCCATTTGTTGTAGTCCTTAAAAAGCGATTTCTGTAAAAGAAAATATCTCTCTTTGCATTGAACTTTGAGCGTCGTAACTTTGCAGATGTTGTTTATGCTCAAACAGCAACATTACACACTAACTAAAGTTAAAAAAGTGAAATCATAATCAAGGACCCCTTTAAATAATGATTGCAATCAGCTAGTTGATTAGTTTGTGTCTGGCTTGTATAATTGTAATGAATTAATCAGTTTTTGGCTGATTTTGTTGTTGTCTTTAGGTGTAGGATTTAGTTTGGATCCATCTGTGTATTAGATAAATCATTACTGTAGCTGTACGAAAGCCATACAGCTGTGCATGTTTGCGTATTGTGTTTTACTCTCTGGACACATTACATAATGCATCATTCTTACAGTATGCTGCCACACACGACGTGTTGATTATTGTCCTATTACTGAGATACTGTATATGTGACATTTCATTTAGTTGTTGACACAGTGCTGTAAATTTCACAGGCTCCCTCACTGTCTCACTCCTGACTTTGCACACGTAGGCCTGTGTGTGTCAAGAGTAAGTGTGTGTGTGTGTGTGTCAAGAGTAAGTGTGTGTGTGCGCTGTGAAGCTGATCTTTGGAGCAAGAATGAATGTGTCCACCCAGAGTGTTTGAAGTTCAGCTCACGTGTGCGATGGAAGATTTCCAATAATTCACTGAGAAAGCAAGACCTCTGTACTTGCTCTTTCTCTCTCACTCTCATTAATATTAATGAGCTTCATGTTTATCAGAGTCAAAGGACTGAGAAAGTTTTATTGCTCATTATATATCCATTTAACTTGTGTCTTCATGAGATTATCGGTAACTCTTTACAATAAGGTCCCATTAGTTAATGCATTAACTAACAAAGAGCAATACATTTGTAACAGCGTTTATTAATCTTTGTTAATGTTATGCTGGGTTCAGACTACACAATATCAGCACGATCCGTTTGACGTAGGGTGTCTTGGTGATTCGTTAACGACAATGGCCATCGGGACACACGAGTCCGCCGTTTTATGTCGTATAGTGTGTGGTGTATAAATGGTGGCGAAAGATAGCGAAGGTGCTTTGTTTCTGGTAGTCGGTTGCTAGTTCCGCCTTCTTGATGATGTCACGCATGTCATTAAATATGGCAAGAGATGACTGGTCAGGAAGCAGCCTGTAGTCTGACATCAGCTAATCTGACACAGTGAATATCGTAACAGACAAAAATATGGTGTAGTCTGAACTCGGTATTAGTTAATAAAAGTACAAATGTTCATTGTTTGTTCATGTTAGCTCAGATCTGTTAAAATATTTACGGATACAACTTTTAATTTTAAAGATATATTGGTAAATGTTGAAATTAGCGTTAACTAAGATTTAAGATTAAGTATTTTTCATTCTTAGTTCATGTTGACTAATGTAATTAATTGTAAAGTGTTACCAGATGATCAAAGATGTCTGTTCACAAAGTTTTACACCTCTACCAACGCTCTGCACTGCATGTTTACCCACAATGCAGCGCTACCTGAGATGGAAACGCATGAATCAACAGATGCCGGTCCTGTTTAACATCTGCGTGTCAGTGTTGTGATATGTGTGTTTGTGTTTGTGTACATTGCCGTGAAATTGATGGTGTCTCCCAGGTGAAGTCAGTCCCGCAGTGATGACCCTTGTGTTTATTTTAGTGTCTTTTCTCAGTACCCGCTGTGACCTTCTTGGGGTCCCTTGCATTGCCCACCGTGTCTCGATTTTCCATTCCCAGAATCCTCCTCAGTGCTTTTCCCATACAGGCACTTGAATGTTCCCATGTCAGTCTGTTGCTTCTGGGTTTCATGTATAAATATAAGCACTCTTAAATCTAAAGTGACATTTTCAACATCATAACAGCCATTTTTCAAACACTGACGTTGTAAAGGTACAACAGATCCAAGACTGAGCTTGTTGCAGTGCATTCTGGGATTGTCTTCTCCGCAAGTGCATCTTATAAGGCAGCAAAGTGTTACTGCGTTATGAATAGTCTCACATTGTGAACATGCCTGTGATCCCTTAAAAATAACCTCTATGAAATCCATTTTTCCCCCAATTTCACTTTTTTCCATTTTCATTTTCTGTATTCCATTTTAATGCTTAAATAGTTTAAAATTTGAATAATCAAAAAGCATGTCTAATCAATTGAATGTGTTAAACTTTAACCATTTAATAATTTTTTACAACTCAGAAGTTCTTTTAATGTTTCTGGATTTATGATTTAATATGAATTTATTATAAAAAAAAAAAAAAAAAACTGTGGTAATCAAATGAAATAAAGTATTCAGTTTAATTACCTTAACCCTCTGCTGTTCTTTGGTCACTTTGGACCAAAAAAACGTAACGTTTTGAAATTTTTAAAAAATAAATTTATCAGAACGCTACACATTTCTGTGACTCCTGTGGAACTTGCCACAAAAAAAAGGTTGGGTGGTTGGAAACAAATTGTCACACTTGTGGTCTTCAGTCAAAAATGATCACCATAGGAAATTAATGGGGAACAAATATGAAAATACAGAACATTTTTGCATGTACAATCTACAAATCAGCCACGAAATAAAGTGCACAGCAATCACATCCCCCAAACACACACATATGAACTGGTGTGACTAACACAGTGCAGGTTTTTGCAAATGTGTGAAATAAAATTAATAAGTCAGCCACAATGCAAGAAAAAAGATGACCACAAAGTAAAGGTTAAGCTCGAAAACATTGAGTGCAAAACACACACATACACATGTTTGTTTCATTATATTAGTGAGGATATTGCATAAATAGGATATTGGATAATCTATATAAATAGATTGAAATAAAAACATGTTTGGGCCGATTTATAAGCCTTTTTAACTAGTGAGGGCCAGTAAAATGTCCTCACTATTCAGTTGTCATAATATTTCACTATATAACTGAGGACATTTGGCTACACTAAACACATTCACACATGCACAATTATACACACAAATGAACCGTTGTGGCTATAAAAATATAGCAAAATTGAGCCAGAAGAATCAAATTAGATCACATCCTGATGGATTAAGCTCTGAAAGTATTCCTGTTCATTTTTATTACATTTTTGATGTTGTGTGTAACAGAATGCTTTCGCTGTGTTCAGGTTTGACTGTAGTAATAATGCAAAAACTGGCACATCAAATCAACATTTCAAACAAAAAATACCTAAACCTTTACAAAAAAGTAGTCTTTGAGAATGTCTATAAATCAAAAAATCCACAACCTAATTAAAGTAGGTTATTATGTCTAAAAACAACTAAAGAAATTTACAGTCCTCTTTGGCCATGTCCACATTTATACGTTTTCATTAGAAATGAAAACATTTTCAAATGTCTCCAGATTAATGTAGACGTAGCCTTTTGCATCTAGTGGTTACACCATGTTTTTCTTTTTTTACCAATCTGCCTTCAAAAAACTGATTTTAAAGGCCTCTATTTTAACACGAAATACTGAATTAATTGAAAAATGTATTGTTTTCCATGGGAAAAAAAATAACATATAAATTAGTACGATAAAATTCCCTCAAAATATGTTAAAGCTAAAATATTATTGAACAAAAATATATGATTTTAGTGGGAAAAAAAATATATATATATTAGTTACATTTCAGGTGTTCATCCGCTTTTGACCGGGAAGACCATGAGTGGGAAAGTAGGCAAGGCTTTAAGTTTTTCTCCTTTGAACTCTGGGATTTGTAGCAGGCAGATACTGTGTTTCTATGTAAAGACTGTCTGATTCATGTCTCAGTGTTTTGTACATCCTGGCCTCTGGCACTGTGTGTTTTGTGTGTTGTGGTTTTGTTTTGTGGTGTGATAAGTGATGTGTCCTTGCTCAGATGTGAGCGATTATTCTCTCAGTCTCATTAAAACAGCTCGTCTCTGTCCTCATGTGTCCTCCTGTCATGCCTCTTCATATTGTGATTAGTGTCAGGCTTTGAATGAGCTCCTCATGCTTCATCCAGAAGACCAGGTGTCTGTCATATCGTTTGCGGTGTTTCAAATCCTCTGTCTCTATTGATGTAGTCTGATTATATCTCTTTGTTGAGACTGTGGTTGTTACTCATGTGAGGTTTGTGTCAGACAGCATTTTTTTTGAGTGAAAGCAAAATATAGACAGTAAATAAACAGTTTTCTTTTTATAGCTTTGTCATTGATGGTTGCATGCAACAACGAACATACACTGTGATTTTTCCCTTAAGTGGTTATGTCAGATCCGTTCATCTGAATCACTGATTCTCAAATTGGTCTGAATTAGTTCTCTGAAGCAGTCAACTGACTCACGTACTTCAGGTCATGTACAAGTAGTAGCAACTTTACGTTGCCGCTCGCTTTAATATTAACATAGAAAAAATGTGGGCTATTCAAGTGTTTGAAAGCTGAATAGTAGCACGCTTACTGCATGACGGCTAACATAGAGGTGCCGGTGCGATCACTTGCACTTAAAATACTCTGTCATTTTTGGACAAGCAGATAAGAGTAAAGCCGCGGTCACACTAGACTTTGAACGTGCGAATTTTTTTTGGATGCTGTAACGGTCGTGATATGACGTCGCGGTCTACAGCGTCTTTTTTATAAACATGAATTCAACACATAACTTAAAGTAATACATTTAAAATGAAAAAATACAGAACCTACTCGACTTTACTGCAAAAATATAATTATTTTAATTCAGCCAAGAGGTCATGCCGTGACGAATCGATCTTCTACTGGTCGCACGTTTTCACGTGATGCAAATTCGCAGGTCAGAGTTCACCAAACTTGAACTTTGGAACGCAGCGAAATGCGAAATTTTTCGCACGAGCTTGCGTTTCCGGTCTGACGCATTCGCATGCGTTTGAATGGAAGTCAATGGAACGAAAAGTGCAGTGTGACCGCACCTTAATACATCTTTTGAGTCTGTGCACTGTTAATACCAACAAAACGTGCTTTTGTAAAGTAATGAAAGCAAACAGGGTGCGATTTCTGCAGTTTCTCTCTGTGAACTTGTGCGTGCCAAAAAAAACAAACTCCATGTAAACTTTCCTCACAGACATGAAAAATATCTCCTATAGAAAGTGAAATTACTACTTTTAAATGAACCAATTCAACTGGAAAACAAATAATCTCAGGTTATGCAATCCTTATGAAACGTGCATATAGGCGGGTCTACTACTGCAGAGTTGACGAGTCAGCATTGTTAACTTCATCACTGCAGCCGAAAATACAGAAAACACTAGTTTGTCAATTAATTATTAAAATGTTAAAGCAATCTCCTTGCTGTTTTCCCTGACACATTCATAATCATTACTTCCTCTGGTGCGCTGTGGCATGCACTTGAACGCTGATTAGGCTATGTAGGCATTAAAGCCTCATTATTATGTTTATTAATAAACGTGCGATTAGTCAACTAATCTACTAGTCATTCAGAAAAATGTTTAGTCAGGGCAGCCCTAGACTTAGGGCTAGAGCAATATAAAATTTGCAAGATAACGCGATAATAAATAGTATGTTTATGTTCTTAATTTCTTTAGTACCGATAGCAAAACCGGTAAAATCCAAGCTTATTTAGCCCCGGCGCCCTTTTAATACCAGATTTCGGTACCCATCTCTTGCAGTGACGGGAAAAAACATGTTTTGGAATGACAGATCCTAGTCACAACATGTAGATGGAAAAGAGAAGTGGTCCAAGCACTGAGCCCAGAGGCACCCCAGTTCCAATATGCTGTTGGATAGAGGGAGGCAAAGAATGAAGAGTGAAAGGAAGTGAAAAGAAACAGCTTGGGAGGAGTGCAGTATATCAGACTGATGGAGAGGAGTGTTTGACTCCTCATCTGGATTTCATAGAGCAGTGTGAGGTCTGCAGAGATCTACATCTGGCAATAATACCAAACTTACACACTCACACAGCAGACGTGGATGCTGTTAGTGTTGTTTTTTTTGTTTTTTTTCTTCTGAGGGAAATATCTCACATTTCCCAGCTGGCTTTGTGGGTCAAGGCTCTTTTTTTTTTCTTCTCTTGGTAGTGGTGGTTCTGTGTAGTCCTGACTTGGTTCATCAGCATCAGATTAAATTGCTGGATCCCTACATTACCAAAAAGCACCTTGTTTTAGTGTTGTCACGATACCAAAATTTTGACTTCGATACGATACCCAACTTAAATATCACGATACCGATACTTAAACGATACTACGGCAAAAACCTAAAACAGCAGGAAAAGTAAATAACACATGACAGAACTTCTTTCTTCACCAGTGTGCAGCTGATAATTCTGGATTTGAGCTTCATTCCCGTGAAGTTAGTTAGATGTAACATAATTTTTAATGTTTATTATTTTCATGCTCAATAAAATTGTAAATTAGTCCTATTTGCTGTTATGCTTTTTTGCTGTTTTTTTATACAGGTTTTTGACAGTAAGATTATTGTAAAAATTAGATTACTGTAGATTACAATGTTATTAAAGCATAAATTGGTTTAAAATAACTGTATACCTTCACATATTTATGTATTTTTAAATCAATTTTATTTTTGCAACCAGATATCACTTATTAAACTTAGACTCAATAATACACCTCAGGTCTGTTTGCACGAGTAAAATAAATAAAAATGTTTGAGAGCATAAACATAATGCTGGTATCACACTAACCTGTCGCTCTTTAAATTCTTTGTACAAATCGGGATGTTTGACGGCAAGATGCTTTTGACTCCCTTCGCTTGCGTTATTTTGTAACATCTTTTGCAGACCGGCTTTGTGATGTCCGTGGGCTTGCCCTGACTGTCGGCAGTGTAAGCAAAATAATGCCATATTTCGCTTCGTGCATCTGCTTTCTCAACAATTTGTGGACGGTCTGCAAGAGCACCTGTATATGCATACAAGTATATCCATACCTCTCGTTTCCATACCTCGGTTCATTATCATTAGTAATGGTGTATGATAATTAGGTCATGCATATTATTAATCTAATAAGTATTCTCTCTTTCTTTCTCTGTAGCCTCACGAGTTTGACGAGTGCCGTCTGGACATCAGTGTCAATGATAGCGTGTGGTATCTCCGGGCACAGGACCCAGAACATCGCAACCAGTGGATCGATTCCATCGAGCTGCACAGGGTGAGTTCCTCCAACATGCCTGTCTTTACCCAGCATGCTCTTTTCTCACACAGCCAGACTATTGACTATCAGTATTAAGTCTGGTTTGTCTGAGAACCACCCCTGTTGACAGGAAGAAGCAATCTGACTGACAACCAACCACTGCTTCTTTTTATTTTTATCTGACATATTTGGGTGGGTAGATCTGAAACCAGACATTGCTCTTTTTCAGCCCTGTTACTGAAAAGTAAGCTCAGAGTGGGTTAGTTACACACTGAGTCACAGAAGTGAATAATAATGTTTTGAGATGAGAAATCAGAGTGAGATTGTGTGAGATTGAGAATGTGATTCAATCTGTTTACATCATCTGAAGGGCAGAGCACTGAAGTGACACACGCACACTCACACACGAGGAAGTCGGTTTAGGTCACAAACACACAATCCTATGGTAACGCAAATAAAAACAATGTGTGATGCTCGTACGTGATATTTAACAAACTCTTCCTCATAGAGCATACAGAAAACACAAATGGAGTAGTTCAACACTAACACGCATGAGTGAACATACCGCTCAGTAGAATACTCTATAGTGAGAGAGAGGATGTGGGCAGGTACAGATAGAAATGAAAACAAAGGCAGATGAGAGGAACAGTAAGACGTCATGATTGGAGCTACTGAGCGACGGAAAACTTTAGAAATGAGATGAGAGGGGTGAGTCTGTGTGTGTTCGGAGATATATATATATATATATATATATATATATATATATATATATATATATATATATATATATATATATATATATATATAATTTTTTAACAAATTATTATTTTTTATAAACAAATAATAATAAGAATATATATATATATATATATATATATATATATATATATATATATATATATATATATATATATATATATATATATATATATAAAAATTGGTTTATTTAATATTTTATTACTTTTATTTACTAAACACAATTATTTGTTTATAAAAAATAATAATTTGTTAAAATATATAATATATATAATATAATATAATATACAGGGTGCGATTTGTGAAAAAAACAGAGGGGGGGATGTTTTGAAAAGTTTTTTTTGTTTTTTGGAAAATTACACTAATAATTCTTTATTTCTGGTAGAAAATGCAAAATCAATCGGTAGTTATTAATAGAATAACAAGACACAACCCTCTACATTCAATCACGTTTGGTCCCATTTGATCACAGTGCATAGCTACACATACAAACTTTTAGTCCAAAAGTGCACACATTTGGAGAAATGTACGTTTACCCGTTTACATTAGATATAAGGAGGGCCGTACGCAGGGTTTCATAATTACCGAGGTCAAAAATTGATGTTTGTTAGGGGGGTATGGAGGCATGCTCCTCCAAGAAAGTTTAGATTTGCCTGGTGTACATATGTACACTTTTAAGACATTTTAAGGCCAACAAATTGGATAATAATAGCTTTAAAGCATGTCAACAAATGCATGCATGCACAGTTTTGAGGCAGCTTTAATCGCATGTTTGGTCATTTCATGACTTGACTTACAACAGAACAACGACGTTCATTGCTCGTAGTTTCTTTTGCACATTATTTAAGCTATAATAAAGTAATATGCAGCGCGCACCGGCGCATTTGCGCATGCAATTCTTGAGTGCGCACCACGAGCACAGTATAACGGCTGATTGGATAGTCATGTTAATTTTTCTGAGTTTTACCGAGTTTTTACCGCAGTTCACTGTTGTTCAAGTGAAGCTCCCTCGTAGTCACCTGTAGCGTACCTTTTCCGCGCGTTTGACTTGCGCCTGGCGCCGAGGCAAAGTCAGAATGCGCGTCTGAAAAGTGTCCCGTTTGTGGTCGTAAAGAGACAGTTCTATATAAACGCAGCGTTTTACTTGGCAATGTTTTAAAAAAAAGATTTTTATTTTTGGTATTTTATATGCTCTGTTGGATATATATATATATATATATATTACAGTACAGTCCAGTCCAAAAGTTTGGAACCACTAAGATTTTTAATGTTTTTAAAAGAAGTTTCGTCTGCTCACCAAGGCTACATTTATTTAATTAAAAATACAGTAAAAAACAGTAATATTGTGAAATATTATTACAATTTAAAATAACTGTGTACTATTTAAATATATTTGACAAAGTAATTTATTCCTGTGATGCAAAGCTGAATTTTCAGCTTCATTACTCCAGTCTTCAGTGTCACATGATCCTTCAGAAATCATTCTAATATGCTGATTTGCTGCTCAATAAACATTTATGATTATTTTCAATGTTGAAAACAGTTGTGTACTTTTTTTTTTTTTTTTCAGGATTCCTTGATGAATAGATTAGAAAAGATTAGATTTCAGATAAACACTGTTCTTTTGAACTTTCTATTCATCAAATAATCCTGAAAAAATATATTGTACACAAATATTTTGTACAATTGTACACATTAAATGTTTCTTGAGCAGCAGATCAGTATATTAGAATGATTTCTGAAGGATCATGTGACACTGAAGACTGGAGTAATGATGCTGAAAATTCAGCTTTGCCATCACAGGAATAAATTACTTTGTCAAATATATTTAAATAGTACACAGTTATTTTAAATTGTAATAATATTTCACAATATTACTGTTTTTTACTGTATTTTTAATTAAATAAATGTAGCCTTGGTGAGCAGACGAAACTTCTTTTAAAAACATTAAAAATCTTAGTGGTTCCAAACTTTTGGACTGTGTGTATATATATATATATATATATATATATATATATATAATATATATAATTTTCATTAATATAAATATAAAATGATATAATGAATTAATAATAATAAATGCACAACATTTAAAAAAATTAACATTTTTAAAAAATATTTTTTATTTTATCTATATATTCCAGACCTTGTTTTTTGTGTATGTGTGTGTATTATTGGTCTGCCTCTTTCAAGGTCTGCTGAGTTTGCACAAGTGTTCGTGTTTTGAGGCCGCACCCTGATCCACACGTGCTTCTGATTTCTGCCGGGGAGAGGGGAGGGGAGCGTTTTCGCACATGCATGTATTTCCCCTGTCCATTCATCCTTCTCTTGCCTTGAGGATGACCCCTCTCTGATAGTGACTCACACACTCAAGGCTCTTCATGGAAGAGGCCCCTCGGTCTGAATCACTCCTGAAATTCTTCCCACTGACACTTTGCCTCTGTCTATCATCTCTCATCAGGGTACAAAGGGAATAGTCCAGAAGCACAGACACCGATCAGCTTCAGTAATGAAGGTTTTTAATCATTAAATCACTTGACAAGTGGATTTTTATTTTCTTGTATTGACGTATTTGTTTTAGAAAGTTTGGGTGGGACAGAGTTTGTTAGGATTTAGTTGTCACAACAGTGATTTGCTTTGTGCTTGTTGTTGGTTTTAGGGGGAGAGACATTTATTTTTCTTGAACGTTTGATTGACCTGACACATGAAACGGTACGGCTCATTCGCTTTATCTGCACGGATGGTGTTCTCGAACAGGTTTGCAGCTACTTTGCATCCACATTTTTTGCAAACCGGATATCTATCCTCAAGGACAAACCCGCGTTTGTTTTTTCTATATCCAAAGTATTCCCATACTGCAAATTTGAGCTTATTTTTCGATGTGGGCCTGATGGCAGAAAAAGCAAAATTGCACCTTTAATAACAAATCTGTGTTTGGAGTTACATGTAGGATGTGACACAGACCCGTATGGGCGGTGCTGTTCAGATCTCCTGTTGTGTCAGATAGTGAGAGTAATCTGTAAATCTAATCAGAGCTGTATTGTGTAAAGCCTTTCACTCTCAGTGTGTCAACACATACACATAAAGCTACTGGAAATGAGATGTGCGCTTGTGTGTCTACAAAACCTGCTTGATTTCATCTCATCTCTTGTTGTTGTTGTTGTTGTTGTTGTTGTTGTTGTTGTTGTTGTCGTCCATGAGCAGAGTTTGATAACACACACACACACGCTCACTGACTATAATACTATATTATAACTATACTATACTAAATATAATAGTGTATTATACTAAAATAACACTGCACACATCACACACACACACTATGTTTTTAATGCTGAATTAACATGACTCATTTTCTCTGCCTCTTGTTGTCTTTTGTAATCACCTGATTGGGTTTATTGATTTGGTGTGTCTGGTCTGTGATACGGCATTAATGGTTGTTATCATCCAAGGCTATTGATTGTGTACCTCAGACACTACCGGGATTCTCGACTTCTGATTGGTCAGTGGAGGTGTTATCAATGCCATAGTCACAGTAAGAGTGCAATTGATTGGCTGGAGTGAATCCAGGGCTGACCTGGCTTTGATTGAGGCTCTGAATTGTTATCTCTGGTTCTACCCTATAGTTACCTCAGATTCAACCCACTCAACCGTAGACTGAGCTCACTGTTGCCATCTAGTGGAGGACAATGTTAAATCCTCACTAAAGACAGTGTGTATATATTCATGTTAGGCTACAAAATGTGCAGTTTTTCCATATGCATACCCAAAATGCGCAGTATACAGCAGATGACAAGGAATACAGTTTCCCATAATGCAACGTGTTCATCATTCAATCACTAAAAATATTGATAGTAATAGATGAGCTGATATATAAAGATTGTTTTCTGTTCTGGTTGGTTGTTTTTTTACTCTTATCTGTTCTGACAGTTGTACATTTATTTAATAATAGTTTGTTGTGACTGTAAAATCATTTCTTTATAGGTGTTTCTTATCTACAGGAAAGGTTTGTTTGTTTGTGTAGGTTTATATGTGTGTTCCTATTTCTCTGTGGGCTGTGTGTGTGTGTATGTGTGTGTGTGTGTTCAGACTGAGCTCAGATTCATTTGTTCAAATTTGTTTCAGTATGAGGAACGTCAGAAGGGAAGTGAATGATTTTCAGATTGTATTTCATTCACTCTTTCAGATTGAGCAGATTGTGTTTATGATTGTGGTACAGAGGTCAAAATTGTTCATCTGCAGGAAAGATACAGTAACCTGGGCTTGTGCCGTCATGCTCCGCTCAGAAGCCTCATGGGGAGACAGTCATTGTGTGTGTTTATGCTTCTAAATAAACTCAGAAACTATTTCCAGAGGCTGTTAGTCATGAAATGAGCCACAGGAGAGCTCTGGGTTCGTGGAAAGTGACTCTCTGTGCTTTCTGTCAGTGACAAACCCCGAAGATGAAGTGGAAATTGCTGTGGAAAAGTCAAACACACACACACACACACACACACACAACAGTTTGTTGTTTTTAAAGTGTGGTTGACTGTAAATATAAATGTAAATCTCGTATAGATTTCCACCCCTCCTCCTCACAGATCATGTATTGTTCATTTAGCTTTGAGCCAATACGTTTGCGTCATCATGAGCTTTAGCATCAGCTGTTTACAGCTTCACTGAGATAATGAGTTTTTTGGTGAGCATGGCTGTTCAAAAGCTTGGAGTTGGTAAGATTTCTCAAATGTTTTTGAAAGAATTCTCTTTTGCTCATCAAGGCTACATTTATTTGATCAAAAATACAGTACAAAAATTACACAATTATGGAATATTATTACAACTGAAGTGAACTGTTTTCTACACTGTAAAATGTAATTAGTTGAGTTTACTTAGAAAGCTTAATTAAACTGTTGGGTTTACATAAAAAACTTAAGGAAACCGATTGCCTTAAATTTAGCAAGTAAGTTAACTCATCATTTTGAATTGATAAAACTAGCTACCACACAGTACAGAGTACTTAGAAATCTTGTGAATATATTGTAAAATGTTTATCAAAGCTGAATTTTCAGCATCATTACTCCAGTCTTCAGTGTCTCATGATCCTTCAGAAATCATTCTAATATGCTGATTTGATGCTCAAGAAACATTTCTGATTTAATATTTTTGTGTATATAAAGTTGAAAACAACAGCATTTATTTGAAATAGAAATCTTGTAACATTATAAATGTCTTTACTGTCACTTTTGATCAGTTTAATGCATCCTTGCTGAATAAAAGTATTAATTTCTTTAAAGAAATCGTACACTCAAATAGGGCTGGGCGATATATTGCATGAGATTGTCACGCGCATTTCGTCAGTAAAGCCGGTTCCCTGATTACCGCTAAATCGCCATCACCTGCTTTCAAATGGAGCGGCATTTAACAGACAGAGCCGTAGTTCACTGAAAAGCCACGCAATATCGCGTTCATTATCGAAGGCGATTCATCTGCGATATGAACGCGATATTGCGTAGCTTGTCAGTGATCTACGGTTCTGTCTATTAAATGCCGCTCCATTTGAAAGCAGGTGATGGCGATTTAGCGGTAATCAGGGAACCGACTTTACTGACGAAATGCGCGTGACAATCGCATGCGATATATCGCCCAGCCCTACACTCAAAAGCATGAGCAAGTTTATTACATAAGGTTAATTCAATGCCATTTAGTTGAATCAGGTTAACATTCCTAATTTTGTTAAACTATTAAGTTCAGTTATCTTAAAATTTAATATCAAACAAAAATTAATCCAGTTTAATAAATAAAGTAATCCAGTTTAATTGATTAGTTTATTTAGTGAATGCGTTCAGAACAGTTTTTACAACTTTTACAAATGTTATCTAACAAGAAAACCTTTTACGCCTGGTTAGGTGTTAGCCAGACGATTGTTTTGTTATGTCCATGGCATGCACAAAGTAGTAGTTTTTTATTATTAAAACAACTGTAATTGTTGTTGGTTGAAGGTCCAAATGTCAAAGAGCTCTACACAAACCCAGATGAGGAATAAGAGTCTTATTTAGTGAAACGATCTGTCATTTTCTAAAAAAAAAATAAATAAATAAATAAAAATTGGTATGCATTTTAACCGCAGATACTCGTCTTGCACTGCTCTGCGATGCGCCACACATTACGTAATCACGTTGGAAAGGTCTCGCGTGAAGTGAACTAATACTATAAGTAAATTGAACAAGCATCAAATGATATTTTTGGCCTTCTTAATTGAAACATTGTAATGAATCTTTAGCGATATTACAAGTATTAATCAATTTGTGGGTGAAATATATGAATATAATAAATCATAAAGCCTTATGATTAACTATGATACATATATCGACCCAAGAGGGAATTATGCACATATATTGTGAATTAATTACAACGAATTATAATCAATTACATATATGATTAGTTTTAGTTTAATAGTTGTTTACAGAAACTATCCTAGTTTGTCCAGCAAACCATTAAGTTTCTCTTAGACTATTAAGAAAGAAATTTCATTCTCTGGCCACGAGAATAAATTCCTATTGTAGCATCAAAGCGTAAAGCAGTGTTGCAGAAACGAACGTAGAAGTGACTTGGTTTTTCTGAATGAGCAGCAGAAACAATCGAGCATGAATATAATGTATTTAATAATGTATTTTATACATGGTGACCTTGAGTGATTTGAAAGGCGCCTAAAATAAAATGCATTATTATTATTATTATTATTATTATTATTATTAATATATGAAACTACGAATACATAGGTTATATATCTAAGTATGCACAGAGGTAATACATAGATACAAAAGCAGAAGTAAAGACAGGAAAAGAGAGGTGATCAAAGATTGGCAAATTACAAACAGTTAACTTTTGAGAGCCAGCAAGGAAACTCGCTACACAAATCTTAAAGAAGTTAATACTTGCATATAGGTTCGGGTGCTGTAGTTTTAGAGTTTCAGAGCGCTCGGTTTGGTAATTGGTCCTTCTTCAGGAGGGTGTCCTCCGGCGGGTTTTTCAAACGAGGTTTAAACTGAAGAGTAAAATAACCGGAAAAGAAAGAAAAGAGAGAGTCCATCTCCTAGGTGATGGCGCATGAAGGAAGCGAAGGAAGCGTGGTTGCCTGAGACGTCCGGGAGAGACGTGCACGAGAGGGCGATGGACAATTCAGAGACAATCGAGAGACAAAGCAAAAATGTTTGTGCTTGTCTTTTATGGACAAACAAGCCAACACGCCTCCTTGGTTGAAACAGCCAATGGTAAGAAGTGCAATCTTGGCGGGCAAACTTTTCCTTTGTCTTGTCTTGGGGCTCGATTTGCATAATTTATGAAGTGTTAGATCAGAGTACATTTTTCTTCGAA
This sequence comes from Megalobrama amblycephala, assembly GCF_018812025.1. Lineage (NCBI taxonomy): Eukaryota > Metazoa > Chordata > Actinopteri > Cypriniformes > Xenocyprididae > Megalobrama > Megalobrama amblycephala. Next base: position 35,508,167 of record NC_063061.1, on the reverse strand, counting down.
GTACCATTAAAAATAGAATAATGCATTTTACAGTAATGTGACATACATTGTCGAATAAGGCATAAAGAGAGCTTTACAAAGAAACCAAACTTGTCAGGTGGCAAAAACATAAAAAGGGAGATACAGTTATACAAACAGGGAAGATACGGTATACTCGAATCTCATCGTTTAGGATGACACTAATACACTACGGTTATAGCTTATACACTAGGGCTACATATATGCAATTTGAAATACAACGGCGGGTACACTAAAGCCAGGCACACATTTAACGACTAGCTAAAACATTCTAAGACTGTGCTCAACACACAACGATTGTTTCCTGCGACTGAAGCCGATTTAAATACTTACACATGGAATTTGAACACCGACTGTAATCGCAGACTGAACACAACTGGCTCTGACTGGACGCGTTTGAGCGCGATCAGTCATAAGTATCAATTTACATTCATAATCGGCCTTACAATCGTTAAGTGTGTGCACGGCTTTAGGCACAGTCATATTTGTGCATACAATCTTCATGTGGGTCTGTGTGTGTGTGTGTGTGTGTGGTGTGTATTGGGATTTGGCTGGTCTGGCACTTAACCCACATGAGGGACTCTTTTGAAGTCCCCAGAGCTGGGGACTGGGGTTTTCTGGTTAGTTTCTGACAGGGCCACAAAAATGCCAAATCCCAGTCTTTTACTAGACCGGCCGGAGCCGATTCATGATTTACATACACCGTTCAGGAGGCTAAAAGCATTCTGAAAATTCCAAAGTTGGTTGACTAAGATGGATTTTATCCAGACGTTACACTTGTTCTTTCGAAATGAAAATATTGAGTTGAACCAAAACGCAACTGTTTGAAGTCAGTTCAACACAATGCCATTGTGTCTGAATGAGAACCCTAATACAATGGTGTTGAACACTATTGAAATTTTTTATTTTTTTTTCATTGTACTTGAACAATAGTGTAACTTCTGCAGTGACAAGCTGCAATGCAAAAGTCATTCGCTGCTCCACTTTCGGGTCACTAGTCCTGCTTGTTGTCATTAAATTCTGCAAATTATGCCAGATTGCAGATGAACCTGGCTTTTACACCAACCAAACAAATCAAACTCTGCTGTCAGATGGACTAGAGTCTTTAGTGTGGAAGCGCTCCTGAACATCACATGATCTTTGTCTGTCTGTGTCTAGGCTGAATCTGGTTATGGTTCGGAATCCAGTTTGAGGAGACATGGCTCCATGCTTTCCCTCACATCTGCCACCAGCGGATACTCGGCCACCTCCACCTCCTCCTTTAAGGTGAGAACACAAATGCTATAGACCGATAACCAATATTGATATGAAATGCCATTCCTCCCTACTCTGAAATCCAATAAGTTTGCATATGTAACCCACAGAAGGGTCACAGTCTGCGGGAGAAGCTGGCAGAGATGGAGACGTTTCGGGACATCCTGTGCAGGCAGGTGGACACGCTGCAGAAATACTTCGACGGCTGCGCTGATGCTGTGAACAGAGACGAGCTCCAGAGAGACAAGAGTGAGTAGATGTTCTGGTGGCAGAGATCAGGATATTGAATGTGAGTCAGAACGGTGTGAATCTGCTGACAGGAATGTTTAGACAACGCTGAAACTCATTCGGACTGCGGCAGCATCCAGATTCCTCTGCTTTCGTTCTCTCTCTGGATGCATCTGTTGTTACAGCACAAGGGCCTGTTGATTCACACAAATGATCAACTGCCTCTTTTGTTCGTCCTGGTCCTTCCCCTGTACTACAGTATGCGTCTACAGTAGACTCTCAGTATGTGAATGGGCCGATCTGGGCACCACCAACCACAGGTCAATGAGTTCATTCTGACAGTGTGTGTGTGTGTGTTTTCTCATCTCAGTCGTGGAGGATGATGAAGATGGTTTCCCTACCACTCGCCCCGATGGAGAATTCCTGCATAACAACAACGGCAGCAAGGAGAAATGTGAGTGTGAGCACATTTACATAGTCTGGAACGTCGCTACTGATTTCTGCTCATGTGAAACTTCAGCAGGTTTCACGCTCGATGAATTCTCTCCGATTCAGCTCCAGGAGACGGTACTGGGGCGGCACTGACAATCTGAGCAGTGTGTCCACTTCATTTACTTCAGCGATCCAGTAATTTGAGCCTGTTGTAATGAATTGTGCGAAATCTATAACATAAAGTCAGCATTTCTCCAGTAGAGCTGTGTTTGAGATGTTTTCATTGAGTTATGCATTTCTGCATTGCTTTTTTAGTGGAAATACTAAATGGCTAAATTGTATGTGGTCATCAAACCTTTTCTGTTCTTGTATAATATGACGAATGTTCTGTCAGATGCAATATTGTCACAGCCAATCAGGATTTAATAATATTAATATTTAATATTCCTATATGTGTGTGTGTGTATTAAAATACATTTTAATATATATATATATATATATATATATATATATATATATATATATATATATATATATATATATATATATAATGTATTAAAATGTATTAAAATGTATTTAAAATGTATTTAAAAAAAAAAAAAAATAAAAAAATAAAAAAAAAAAAAAAATATATATATATATATATATATATATATATATATTATAGATACTGTATAATACATATGTATCTAAAATATATATATATATATATATATATATGATACATATGTACATAGATACAGATATATAACACTAAAATATAATAAATACAATATAACACTTGCATGTATATAGACAAATAATATTACATATGATAAATATAACATATACATATAACATACATATATGATAATAATACATGTGTTATATATTTCATATTCCTATATATGTGTATATTAATATAAAATATATATTATTTAATACATATTATAACATTTTAAATAATATAAATTAAATAATATATATATAAATATTAGATACATATTTATTATACAGTATCTATAAAATATATTATAAATTAGACAACTTATTAATATATATTATGCTTGTTTGTGTTTTATATATATATATATATATATATATATATATATATATATATATATATATATTACAGATATTTTTATATTACTGTTTAATACATATGTATCTATCTATAAAATATATTAATATAAATTAGACAACTATTAATATATATGTATGTTTGTGTGAAATCTGTAAAGTGTGTGACTAGATTTGTTCTCTCTCTCCATCAGTGTTCCAGTGTTTGAGTCATAAAGGCATTAATGGGATAGACTTTAAAGGAGAGGCCATCACGTTCAAGGCGACCACGGCGGGGATCTTGGCTACACTTTCTCACTGCATCGACCTGATGGTGAAGAGAGAGGACAGCTGGCAGAAAAGACTGGATAAGGTACGATTCATGACCTTGAGCTGCTAAAATCAAGAGAGGGATGGTGTATCTGCCAGAGTCACAATGTTGTCAAAATGAATCAAGCCCTGGCAATTCACCGGCTGAGATAGTTGTGGCAGAAATGTTTGTATTGATGCTATATGTGAACTTGTACAATGCATGTACAAGGTAGGGCTTCCATGACTACTCATTTATACTAATTTAAATCACTATACTTCCAGTGCTGCTATTGAAAATCCTGCCAGTGATTTTCAGGAAAACAAATCCTATCTGAGAGTCTGAGCATCATTTTGGTGATGGTGTATGAATGGAAGCCGTAGCTGTCGTTTCTGTGAATGACTCCTGCGCTATCTGCCAGAAAAGTTAATCCAGCCGTTTTAATGGGTTTGTGTGTGAAAGTGGCGAGCGTGTGTTACTGAGGTGGAGCTGAATCTGTCTGCTGATGTGTCGCAGTCAGCAGCATTCAGCACAATACTGACATATACAATCAAAACGAGCTTCTGTCTGAACAATGGAGCGCTTCAGAACAATCCCGCATCGATACAGTCTCTCGCTCTGCCCACATCACACCGAGACAAGATCTACTCGAGCCAAGACATTAAACATTACGGCAGCAGAGTGTTTAGTCAGCTAAAGTCGCTCCCCCTCTTGCTTTCTACAGGAGATGGAGAAGAGGAGGAGGGTGGAGGAAGCGTATAAATCAGCCCTGTCTGAGCTGAAGAAGAAGTCTCATTTCGGAGGGCCCGATTACGAGGTGGGTTTGGTTTCTGCACGTGTGCTGATGCCTGCAGAGCTTAAAAAAAAAGCTGTGAACTGTGTGAAGATGTTCATCTTGTTCTGTCCATCAGGAGGGTCCAAACAGCCTGATCAATGAAGATGAGTTCTTTGACGCCGTGGAGGCCGCTCTGGACCGACAAGACAAAATAGAAGAGCAGGTGTGTCCTACATTCATTTGCTCAAAGTCTTATCATTTTTTAAAGGGATAGTTCACCCAAAAATGAAAATTCTGTCTCACCCTCAAAACCTGTATGAGTTTCTTTCTTCTGTTGAACACATAAGAAGATATTTTGAAGAATGTCAGTGATCAAACAGTTGATGTGTTTTTTGCCTACTATGGAAGTCACCTATCGACTGGTTACCCATATTCTTCAAATTATCTTCTGTAAATGATGACAGAATTTTAACTTTTTGGTGAACTATCCCTTTAAGAGGTCTTAAATTTGGGGACAGAAAAATGGTCTAAAGGCCCTGATATACTCACGGCGAAGTTCTTTTTCGTTCTTCATTTAGGGGTAAAACGAAGTTTGAAATACGTGAGCAGTGATATACTATAATCGAACATCTGACACAAACCACACTGCCGAGAGCGGCGTTTAGATGAATATGTAAACATGTGCTGCGTGCTTTCCTCTCAGTAACAAAATAAACACAACAAAAATGAGAAAACGGCAAGCTTTTCCTTTATAGAAAGCATAAGAAAAGCATCTTTTAGGGTGCGTTCACACTTGTCATGTTTGGTTCGATTAAAACGAACCCTGGTGCGATTGCTCGGTTAGTGCGGTTCATTTGAGCATGTCTGAACGCTGCCATCCGAACCCTGGTGCGCACCAAACAAGCGGACCGAGACCGCTGAAAAGATAGGTCTCGGTCCGCTTCCAAACGAACTCTGGTGCGGTTCGAATGATATATGAACGCAACACGGACCAAAGACATGTAAACGAACCAAAAACAGGAAGACGAGACCCTAAAAAGGAAAGAATCATCGCGCATGTCGGTTTTTCTCGTCATAGTCGCGAGTTTGCCCATCACAGGCATCAGACGCGCGTCTCCATGCAGCAGATCATTTGTGTGTGTTTGACGGATGGATTCCCGCCGGTGTTTTGACTACTTTACACATTTTATAAGCTCTTCTCGAGTTCCCAGCTTGCCAAAATACCATCACATGCAGGCTACACACTGCTACGCACACACAACGAGCGCATTTGCCTTAGCAAACAGCATTGTTTTGGATGTTCGGTAAGTTCCGTCTCAAAATAGGCAATACGTCATAAAATCCGACCAATCAGGTTGTGAATGTATCCCTATGCCTTAAGGTTCGATATCTTTTGGTTCGGTGATAAAATTGCCAATGTGAACGCTAACCGGACCAGGACTAAATGTTTTTTTCTTTGGTCCGGACCAAATGAACCAAACGAACCGAACTACAAGTGTGAACGCACCCTTAGGAGCACAAGCAGAAAATTTAGGGGCACACCTTAAATCAACCTACAGCGCAGACAGTTATTCACATTTTCCCCCTTTTTGACTGTAGTACTGACAAATCCCCTGGTAATAAATAGACTTAACTTACAGAAATTATAATATGCAGTTTTATTAAGTTTGCAAGGCTCCAGATTAACATTTGAGGGCAGCATTATCATTCATAATGTCTAAATAATAGTTCAAAAGCAAAACATTTGAAAATATTAGGAGGAACAAATAATGTTTTGGTCATCACATTAAAAATAACATTTAAATATGCCTTGCGACTCGCGAGTCACGCCAAAACCTGCATTCCAGTGCGCATACTATCCACCCTGTCCGCCCTAAATAGTGTTGAATATTACTAATGTCACATACTGTTTAGGATGGATAGAATGCACATTGAGACTCAGACAAAGAGTCGGGCTGCACTGACATTAGTCCTGACTGATAAATGGTCCGTGAAGCACAAATGAGTAGCGCAGTTTCGTTCCACTTTCATTACATTTGCTATTTGATGTTGGGCAACGTTATGGTGGTTGCGCCAGCGCGAGTGCTAACAAATTTTGATCGCTGCGGCAGGAAAAATGGTCGCAAAATGCTGATCTGACCATAACAACATGTTAGCATGAGCTCTGCAATTTAGCACTCCAGTAAAGTCAAGTCATATTTATTTATATGGCATTTTATTCAAAAAATCACTTAAAAGCAAGCAGCTTTACAATATCAAACATGGAAAACAATCTCATTTCATCAAAAGCACAACTTCATTCGCTATCCAGTGTGTTCATGTTTCAACCGCGGAGATCTTACCTTAACGGACTCAAACAAACGAAATGAGTCAGAAAAGTTCTGCATGAAAGAAGGCGGAGCCTCAGCGCACGCCTCCTATTATGTTATCGTCACGGACCAATGGTAGTATGAAGGTGTTTTGTAGCTGGAGCCAACTTTTCCTGAGAGTTTGCTTTGGCAAGCCATTTCGAACTCAGAAAATGAACACAAAACAAACTTTGTTTTGGCCTGATTTTCAGTTCAATCTTCGATTTCATATATATATAGTATAGTATATCAGGGCCTTAATGTTAAAATGAATTAATTAATGTGAGTGCTACATTACATTTTAGGTTGTTTATAAAAAAAGTCCCAGGTATATATATATATATATATATATATATATATATATATATATATATATATATATATATATATATATATATATATATATATATATATATATATATATATATATATATATATATATATATATATATGTATGTATGTGTGTATATATCCCACCCTACATATATTTCCAGATATGTTTTTATCATTGACATATGTATGTTTTTATAGTCTCAGTGTGAGAAGAGCAGGATACAGAGGAGCAATTCAGTGCCTTCAGGAGACGCCTACTCCACTGTGGGCTCTCATCGATTCGCTGAGAAGGTGAGTTTGTTCTTCTTCATCGTCTCCTCATCATGATCATCTGCAGACCTCTTCTGTGTCCCTGTTCTTCTGTCTTGGTCTCTTTTTGTTTTGGGTTTATTTTCCTCTCCTGATGAAGCTGCATCTCTCTCTTCTTCCTCACCCGTGTAGCCCCCCTCTCGTCCTTCCTCTCCCTCATCTTCTGCTGTCGTCTTCACTCCTTCTCTCTATGAGCACCGGTTCAGTGCTGAGGTAACAGCGCCCTCTAGCACACTCATCCCAGACTCATCAGAAGCTCTTGACATCATGTTACATTGCACCTATTTGCAAAACCTATTTCAAAACCTAGTGAACTGCTGAGTCAGCCCAAAAATACTGTCTGGCGAGGCAGCACTCTGTTTTGAAACACAGCCAGTTGTATTATTAGCAAGTCTGCATGATGCCTTGTACTGTTAACAGCACATTACAGCCACTTAGTCTGTCTTGTTACCTCCATTTTCTGTCTGTCTTTGTGTGTTTGGCTTTTTGAAAGTATAATTTGCATGTTCAATAACTTTTCCTCACACAATAATGTTATCTTTAGTCACCATGAAATCAAAATGAAGCAAATTTGCTTTCTTAATTCATGTTCCTGGTTTTGTTATTGCACGTTTGTAATGTATGTAAACAAATGGCTGATTAAATGCCTATTTTAGTTTATTATGCCTAGACTCATTTCATAAAATGCATATATATATCAGTCATCATATCTGCCAATAATATGTCTTAGTAAGATCATATTTAATGCTTAGTTTTATGATCAAAGCTCTGTCATTTTAATTATGAGGCAAAACATAATTGCAATGCAAGATGATTTATAGATGAATTAATAAATGTTCCTCAAAATCCTGATAGTTTATATTTGATACTCACTTTTTAATGTGATGTTGAATGCCTTTTACCCTCTGGTGCTTTTTGTGTGTCAGTCAAAAATGACCAAATTCTTTCTTTTTTTTTTTTTCTTCCAATTTCTTTTTTTAATTATTTCAATGAAATTAATATAAAGTATTTTATTTCGATAATATTTTTTATTTAATATTTTGTATTTTTAGGGGATTTTAGGGTGCTAAATTATATGTACGCTGTAGTTATTATCCATTTATTCACTTTTTTGAGCATTAAATTTCCAACTTAAACGGTCATAAATTTTGAATGCATTAGAGCACACTTAATTCTGATGTCTTTTTAAAGATGCAAATTATTGCTGAAGTGAAAAAAGTTTAAAAAAGTCAACTGAAAAAAAGTTACAGAATTTTACGTTTATTGTTATGAAAAATGCACATAAATACTATTTTAAATTTTAATATGAAATGTACACATTTTACTCTAAAACTGCAAGAAAATCAAAACCATAAATCTAAACAAGTTGTGCTCCGAATTTGAGCTTGATATCTCAAAAAATGAGCTTTTAGTAAGAGCTTTTTGTTTGGCCGCAGTACCAAAAGTTTCCACTAGATGAAATTCGTCTCCTATTAATTTCCAATACAGTCATTTTTGACCGCGAGAAGCACAAGTGTGACTATTTTTTCAGGACTATTTAACCTTTTTGAATCATGACCATGATTTTTTTGTGTATGTGTGTATTTGCATAGTAAGTGCCAAAACCTTTACCAAATTTGGTACCATTCTGATGAAGAAAAAAAAAAAAAAAAAACCTAAATGTTTTCAGTCAAAAATGACAGAAGAGCACCAGAGGGTTAAATAGCTATTTTATTTTAGTTAAAACCAGTAATTGAATGCCTGTAATAAAGTTTACAGCAATATTATCATATAAACGGTACGTGTAGATTCTCTGGAGGCTGAACTCGACCTCAGAAAGTCTTGCTGGTTGCGTTTCAGGAAGGGAGTAGTTTTTTCTGTTTCATTCAGAAATACTCGTACAGTACAGAAGTGAAACGTTGTGAAAGGCGTTTCATGTTGACTGATTGCTGCTCACTTTTAGTTTTGTTTATTTAGATCCTCTGAAATGAAGGCACGACCTCTGACCTCCTTGCTGTGTTTTGTTTTGGGCAGGTGGAGGAGATGGTTCAGAATCACATGACCTACTCTCTGCAGGATGTGGGTGGAGATGCAAACTGGCAGCTTGTGGTGGAAGAGGGAGAGATGAAGGTGAGTTCAGCGGTCCTCCACATACAGGACAGTGAGTTCAGAACAGTGAAAAATAGTTCAAATGAGTTAAAAACAGTGTTGTGTTCTTTACAGTGTTTTGGTAGCATACTATTATAGTTTCGAATTGAATTTTTATTTTCATGTTTTCAGCTTCAAATAGTTCAAATGATTGTTTTTATTAGTTTTGGTTTATATATATATATATATATATATATATATATATATATATATATATATATATATATATATATATATATATATATATATATATATTTATTTATTTTACAGTTTTATTTTTAATTAATGTTTTGAATTGTTTTTTTTTTTTTTTCAGCTTTCAATGTAATTTTAGTTTAATTTTTTTGTCACTTTTATTAGTTTTAGTGTATTTTTTTATATTTATCTATATTTTCTATCTGTTTTAGTTTAAACTTATGTTTTTAATTGGGTTTTATTTTTGTGTTTTTAGCTTTCATTTAGGGATGCACCGATATAAAAACTTGACCGATACCGATAACCGATAATTCTTTGTATTTGAAAGCCAATACTCAATATATTGGCCGATAAAATCAAAATTTATATAATTTTTGAGAGCCTGATTATAAAATCAAAAGTCTCACCATTAAAAATATATATGCATCGGGCAAAAACGATAACATTAAAAATGAGCATATATCGGCCTATATGGTGGCTGATATATCATGCATCCCTACTTTTATTTTAATTTTAGTTTAGATGTTTGTCTTTTTTTTTTTTCTTTTGTATATTTTTTTATATTTTATATTATTTTATATTATTTTTAATTATTTATATTTTTATTTATATTTATATTTTATTTCAGTTTTAGTTTGAACTGATGTTTTGATTTGGGTTTTATTTTTATATTTTTAGCTTTCATTTTCATTTTAGTGTAGATGTTTGTTTTTTTGTTTTTATTATGTTCTATTATTTATATATATTTTTTTTATTATGTATATTATTTTAGTTTAGTTTTAGACTTAATTTCAGTTAGTTGCCAAGGCAACATTTCTAATTTTCGATTAGGTTAATGTTTTCATCTAATATTTATATTTTGTTTAATTTCATTTTTATTTCAAAATGTTTTTTTTTTTTTTTTAATTAGTTTCATTTTTTGTTAACAGTAGCACTTCTATGTATTTTTGTGCCTATAAGAACATCATGACATTATCTTAGCACCATGTGATGATCAAACACTAAATTCATTAAAAATGCCTGAGAAAGTTAAAACTGCATCTAAAACTCAGTCTAAAGTGTGTGTTTTAGCCCAAACACACCCTGGTCCACAGACTCACTCTCTGTCTCTCTGTCTCAGGTGTACCGGAGGGAGGTGGAGGAGAACGGGATCGTGCTGGACCCTCTGAAGGCCACACACTCTGTCAAAGGGGTCACAGGTCATGAGGTCTGCCACTACTTCTGGGACACGGATGTCCGTAACGATTGGGAGAGTGAGTATACGCACAAATTAGACAAAATCCTCTACCAGAGCACCCTGTATTTCAGACATCAAAGCTTCAAGCTAAAATTATTCATTGTTCATTTATCAAGCCTAAAGCTTAAAGAAAAAATTGCACCAAAAATATGATCAATATGGCATCTATAAACAGCGGATTCGACCTTTTTGTGACGCCTGCATATAATCCAGTAAGGCTCTGCTGCTGTATATCACTAATAATAGAGCACATCTGATGACTAAGCGCAGTCTGGAAGCATCGTATACTCTTACCACACTTTACGTGCTTTAATACTAGACTTCACATTAATGTCTGATCAGAAACCTCTTAATGGTCCTAATCTATCTCTACCTAAGATATACAAAAACAAAAAGGGAGTTGCCAATCTCTGGGAAACAAAATCTAATCATTCCTTGAGGTTTAATCAATCTATTCCTATAATTGTCTAATAAGTATATTTATAACTAATATCCACTCCATTTATGAAAGCATTAAGTTGTGTTCAGCTCATTTATATCTGGTCTCATTTTTTGTCTCCAGCTACTGTTGAAAACTTCAACATCGTGGAGACGTTGTCCGATAACGCCGTCATCATCTACCAGACTCATAAGGTGAGGAGAGAGGCTGAATGACAGCAGGTCAGTGTTCTGGAAGAGCTCTTCCTCATGTTGTGTTTTCCTCACACAGAGAGTGTGGCCAGCGTCCCAGAGAGACGTCCTTTATCTGTCTGCCATCCGTAAGATCATGGCCAATAACGAGAACGATCCAGACACATGGCTCGTCTGCAACTTCTCGGTCGACCACGAGAATGCCCAGGTGAGTCTGGTCTCCGTGGCAACCGCTGACTCAGTGTGTTCATGTTGCCTCTGATTAATCAAGCAGCAGTTCAGTGAGTCTGGAGAGCCATATTTCATTGTTTTTGTCTTCATGTAGCCAAACAACAGATGCGTTCGTGCTAAAATCAACATCGCGATGATCTGCCAGACGCTGGTCAGTCCACCAGAGGGTGACAAAGAGATCAGCAGAGACAACATCTTGTGCAAAATCACATACGTGGCCAACGGTACTTCTTACCTATAATCTTTATGAAATAGTTAATATCTAAATATATCAGTATTTCGAAATGTTTTGTCTTAAATCCGATGACTACAGTACAATGACTGTAGGGACGTCTGTTCAACACAAACATGTTTATTAAATGAGGTGTATATGTGAATGTTGTTGTTGTTGTTGCAGTGAATCCTGGCGGATGGGCTCCTGCGTCTGTCCTAAGGGCCGTGGCGAAGAGAGAATATCCCAAATTCCTCAAGCGCTTCACTTCCTACGTCCAGGAGAAAACTGCTGGAAAGCAAATCCTCTTCTGAGCACCAGGTACAACAAGCTACAGCAGATGATGACCAGAGTTTATGTCAACAGTGACAGGAATGGTATAATATGAAAAACATATTAGTCAGAGTTAGTGTTTGGGTAAAGTAAAGATGTGTGGGGGTTTTTTTTGTTGTTGTTTTTTTTAACACTTTCAGTCGATAACTGTTTTTGGTGATGCAAATAAATATTATTGTTAATTTTCATTTCATGTTGTCTTTAAAAATATCCTTTATTATTTTCGGATTTAAAATATATAAATTTTTGTATTGTATTTTATTTTATTATAATAATTTATAATAAAATAAATATATTTTGTGTTTAATTATTAGTGCTGCTGCTGTATTATTATTATTATTATTATTATTATTATTATTATTATTAATTTTATTATTATTTATTTAATCATATTATTCGATTATATATTATTTTATTATTTGATCAGTTATGTTATTATATATTTTATCATTTTATTATTATTTATTTTGTTAGTTATGATGTTATTATTGTTGTCATTTATTTTATTGGTCACAATAAAAGGTTAAATTAGTTAAAAATACCCATATTATTTTTTGGATATATAAAATTGTTTAAAATTTGTAAAATTGTTTAAAATTAATTGTATTGTATTTTAGTTTTATTATAATTTATAATAAAATAAATATTTTATGTTTTATTATTAGTGCTGCTGATATATTATCGAATAATATGATTAAATATATAATAATAAAATAAATAATAAAAATACATTATTTTATTATTTGATCAGTTGTTATTATATATTTAAATATATTTTAGCATTTTATTATTATTATTTTGTTAGTTATGATGTTGTTATTATTATCATTGTTATTATTTTCATAATTTAATTTATTTGACACAATAAAAGGTTATATTAGTTAACTGCTTTATCATTTATGTTATTATATATTTAAATATATTTTATAATTTTATAATTTTATTATTGTTATTTATTTTGTAAGTTATGTTATTATTATTATTATTATTATTAAATATTTATATTATTATCATCATCATTCATTTTATTGGTCACAATAAAAAGTTAACATGAACTAACAGTGAAAAATAATTCTTAAGCATTTATTAATCTTAGTTCATATTAATTTAAACATTTACTAATACATTATTAAAATGAAAAGTTGCATCTGTTAATTTTATTTAATGTACCTTAGCTCTTATTCTTAACTCTTATTGTAAAGTGTTACAATTTTATTAGTCGTATTATGTATTTAATAACATTATTTTTGTGAAATTGATTATTAAGTTCTTTTTTTGTATTATTCCCCAGTTCTGCCGTCAGTGTGCCCGAGCGGCTCTGGTTCCCGCACACTCCTCTCGCCACACAGAAGACTCATCGCGTCCCTCTCCCGACTCTTCTGAACCCCGCTGCCACAGGAAGCCCCGGCAGCGGCTCATCGGTAGACGCTTGAAGCCGTTCTGTAGCGCCGCACTAGTTCACACAGGCAGAGGACTAGAGAAGCCAAATGCCAACGTCTGTCCCGTGTTTTCTGCCAGAGATCTATATTGATATAAATATATATGTATGTATGTAAGTAAGTGAGATGGGAAGTTTATATATGACGGAGAGTTTTGAAGCTGAACACACGAGACCGGCTGTTTTAGTCCCGATTATTAGTGTTTTTTGTTTAGAACAAACATTTCAGCTTTGCTTTCATTGTCCACGTATAATCGTCGACGTTCAGTATCGAATCAAAGGCATGTGTGTAAATGAACTCGAGGGCTTTCGTTGGCCTGCCTTTCGTTTCAGCGTTCGCCGTCTCTTTTATGAAGCGCAGAATGTGCCGCTGACGAAGAGGCCATGTGGACGATTTTTTTCTTCGGCGACGTAATCTTTAGTTATATCCGCGTCTCAGCGGCTGACGTACCGTAGCACAATTACAGATCGATCGTAACAGGCAAAAAATTTTAATACGTCAGGCGAACTTTGTGCACAGATTATTTGTATATAATTTCATTGTTGCTTGAGATCGTCAGTCGATGCTTTTACCTGACTAATCCAACTCCATATGCCTTAGTGTGTGAGTGTGTGTGTGTGTGTGTGTGTGTGTGTGTGAGAGGGAGAGAGACTGAGAAGTGTGTGTCCAAACATTTCTAGAGAAGTGCCTCATTATTGATCTGGTACGTCTTGCTGATCGTGCCGCCCACGTCCATTACATCAAAACCACAGCCACGACCCTTTAGTGTTTCTACAAAGATCATTTTAATATTGATTTCGTACTTTGTATTATTTAAACGTGATTTTGCAGTGATCAGCAAGGACAGATTGTGTCATCGGAAAAGTGTCTTCTCATTGGAGAAGCTCTGATGGCAGTCAAATATTCTATCCAATAGGGAGATGCGGTTTAAATTTGGGGCGTAGATCATACGTAGTTGTAGTTTGGGTAGAATTAGTTGTTTATTTATTTTTTTCTTTATCAAATGTAATTTTCCAAAGTAAAAACTAAATGTCAAGCATTCATAAACAATCTTACTAGGCACAAACTAGATTTTTTTCCTCAGTATTTTTGTCCTGTTTTTCTGTACAAATATCTAAACATTCTTAAATCAAGACGCATTTACTTGAGAAGAAAAATGACTTAAGAAAATCTAAATTCACTGACTTTATACTTAAAACAAGAAAAAATATCTGCCAATGAAGTCTGAAAACAGCATAAATTTTGATAAAAAAAATTTTGTTTAGAAAATTTTAAAGTCGTTTTGTGTTTCCAGTAAATGTATCTTGATTTAAGAATTTTTTGATATTTGTATTGGAAAACAAGACAAAATTACTGAGTTATAAAATCATTTTTTTGCAGAACGACAAGAACTTTTAAATTTTTTGCTAAACATTTTCATTGTTCAAATTGTTCCCATGATTATGGAAGCTTGTTTCCGCCATAAAATAAAAAAATAATTGCGACTTATCGCACAATTGTCTTTTTTTTTGCTCAGAATTGCGAGATTTAAACTCACAATTGTGTGATATAAAGTCAGAATTGAGTTTATATCTCGCAATTCTGACTTTATAAGATGCAATTGCGAGTTTTCTTAATTCTGAGAAAGTCAATTGCGAATTATAGTCAGAATTGCGTGATTAAAAACTCGCAATTGTGAGAAAAAAGTCAGTTTATATCGCAATTCTAACTTTACAATTCGCAATTGCGAGTTTATATATCGCTATTCTGACTATATTTCGCAATTGTGAGTTTATACAATTGTGAGAAAAACGTCAGAATTGCGAGTTATAAAGTCAGAATTGCAAAATTAAAAACCCGCAATTACGAGAAAAGTCAAAATTGTGAGATTAAAAAGTCACATATTTTTTTTTAATTTAGTGGCGGAAACAAGCTTTCATACGTTAGACTGTTAAAGATGCTTTAGAGGACAGAAAGTAGTCAAACGTAGAGCAGGTGCACAACGACAACATCTGAGTATTTACGGTAAGCTTTCGACCAGATGCGATTTTCAAAACGTCACGCTCGTACAACTTAAACATTCCAGACACTCACTGAACCCGAATGTACGAATCCACTGGAGTGAAACCGTAAAGCTGAATGTGTTACTTAAAAAAAAAAAAAATAAAACATACACCTGATTTCCCCTGATTGGAAGGTTTTTCGGTGGAAACAGCCAATCAGGAGAGGAGTTCTGCTTGTGTGTCCCTCTAATACAGTCTAGTGTGTTATTAGTTGCATTTGCACTGAATGTAAAGTCCTTGGGGTTCAGATGTTTTGTGTACATACGCGTCACACTAAAGGTGTCAGGATAAACATGTACTGTGAATAGAGGGCGGCGCCGCTGCCTGTTAGAGAGGAATTAAATGATTGACATCTTTCTGCACCGCTGACTGTTGTGTTGATCATTTCTTTGTGCAAATAATGTTCGTTACATTTTGTTCAGGTTGTTGCTGTTCTGAGGTTTTAGAAACTCACAAATAAATTTGCTACATACAGCTGATATATTTAATACAGATATGGTTTAAATATACCTGAGAATAAACATGAGAAACCATAAAAGAAAAACGTTTTACTCAAGCTTCATGCATTCTTTATCAACCTTGAATGTGGGTAAGTTTCATCAAAAAAAAAAAAAAGCAACATTTTGTGCAAAAAGCTGAGAATTAAAAAAAATATATATATTATTCAAACTACTACATGCTTTTATCACTTGTTTCTGCTCCTTTTTTGCTCGTGTTTTGATCTGGATATTCTGTATTCTTTAAGATGAATAATAGCGCCACCTACCATATAACAGTGAAAGCACGGAAAGCCAGAAAATTCTGTCAATGGCGGGGGAAGAGAGAATTAGTAAATCATGTGCATGATTTAGCAAATTGAGGAAACAAAATAGTAAATCGTGTGCACGATTTAGCAAATCAAGGAATTGAGGGAACAAAATAGTAAATAGTGCTCATGATTTAGCAAATCGAGGGAACGAAATAGTAAATAGTGCTCACAATTTAGCAAACTGAGGTTACGTAAAAGTAAATGGTGTGCACGATTTAGCGAATCAAGGGAACAAAATAGTAAATAATGCTCACAATTTAGCAAATCGAGGGAACGAAATAGTAAATGGAGCGCACAATTTAGCAAATCGAGGGAACGAAATAGTAAATAGTGCTCACAATTTAGCAAATCGAGGGAATGAAATAGTAAATGGAGCGCACAATTTAGCAAATCGAGGGAACGAAAACGTAAATAGAGCGCACAATTTAGCAAATCGAGGGAACGAAAACGTAAATAGAGCGCACAATTTAGCAAATCGAGGGAACGAAATAGTAAATAGAGCGCACAATTTAGCAAATCGAGGGAATGAAATAGTAAATAGTGCTCACAATTTAGCAAATCGAGGGAATGAAATAGTAAATAGAGCGCACAATTTAGCAAATCGAGGGAATGAAATAGTAAATGGAGCGCACAATTTAGCAAATCGAGGGAACGAAAACGTAAATAGAGCGCACAATTTAGCAAATCGAGGGAACGGAATAGTAAATAGAGCGCACAATTTAGCAAATCGAGGGAACGAAATAGTAAATAGAGCGCACAATTTAGCAAATCGAGGGAACGAAATAGTAAATAGAGCGCACAATTTAGCAAATCGAGGGAACGAAATAGTAAATAGAGCGCACAATTTAGCAAATTGAGGGAACGAAAAAGTAAATTGTGCACACGATTTAGCGAATCAAGGGAACGAAATAGTAAATAGTGCTCACAATTTAGCAAATTGAGGGAACGAAAAAGTAAATTGTGCACACGATTTAGCGAATCACGGAAACAAAATAGTAAATAGTGCTCACAATTTAGCAAATTGAGGGAACGAAAAAGTAAATTGTGCACACGATTTAGCGAATCAAGGGAACAAAATAGTAAATAGTGCTCACAATTTAGCAAATTGAGGGAACGAAAAAGTAAATTGTGCACACGATTTAGCGAATCAAGGGAACAAAATAGTAAATAGAGCACACAATTTAGAAAATCGAGGGAACGAAAAAGTAAATGGTGCGCACAATAAATATAAAGGATATTTTTATTAAAAGAACATGCCAAAGTGTGGTGTGGATTAGACTGAAATTGTATTCTGTTGAAAGGCAATTCTTGAAAAAAAAAAATCTATTGCACAAAAAATACAAAATACTTTGTAAATGTTTATTTTTCCAGTTTGATGCATTTAAAACAGTTCAACAAAATACTGACAATTTAAAAATATGCTGATCTGATCCATGGTTATGAAATAGTAAATAGAGCGCACAATTTAGCAAATCGAGGGAATGAAATAGTAAATAGAGCGCACAATTTAGCAAATCGAGGGAATGAAATAGTAAATAGAGCGCACAATTTAGCAAATCGAGGGAACGAAATAGTAAATAGAGCGCACAATTTAGCAAATCGAGGGAATGAAATAGTAAATGGAGCGCACAATTTAGCAAATCGAGGGAACGAAATAGTAAATTGTGCACACGATTTAGCGAATCACGGGAACAAAATAGTAAATAGTGCTCACAATTTAGCAAATTGAGGGAACGAAAAAGTAAATTGTGCACACGATTTAGCGAATCACGGGAACAAAATAGTAAATAGTGCTCACAATTTAGCAAATTGAGGGAACGAAAAAGTAAATTGTGCACACGATTTAGCGAATCAAGGGAACAAAATAGTAAATAGTGCTCACAATTTAGCAAATTGAGGGAACGAAAAAGTAAATTGTGCACACGATTTAGCGAATCAAGGGAACGAAATAGTAAATAGAGCACACAATTTAGAAAATCGAGGGAACGAAAAAGTAAATGGTGCGCACAATAAATATAAAGGATATTTTTATTAAAAGAACATGCCAAAGTGTGGTGTGGATTAGACTGAAATTGTATTCTGTTAAAAGGCAATTCTTGAAAAAAAAAAATCTATTGCACAAAAAATACAAAATACTTTGTAAATGTTTATTTTTCCAGTTTGATGCATTTAAAACAGTTCAACAAAATACTGACAATTTAAAAATATGCTGATCTGATCCATGGTTATGAAATAGTAAATAGAGCGCACAATTTAGCAAATCGAGGGAATGAAATAGTAAATAGAGCGCACAATTTAGCAAATCGAGGGAATGAAATAGTAAATAGAGCGCACAATTTAGCAAATCGAGGGAACGAAATAGTAAATAGAGCGCACAATTTAGCAAATCGAGGGAACGAAATAGTAAATGGAGCGCACAATTTAGCAAATCGAGGGAACGAAATAGTAAATGGAGCGCACAATTTAGCAAATCGAGGGAACGAAAACGTAAATAGAGCGCACAATTTAGCAAATCGAGGGAACGGAATAGTAAATAGAGCGCACAATTTAGCAAATCGAGGGAACGAAATAGTAAATAGAGCGCACAATTTAGCAAATCGAGGGAATGAAATAGTAAATGGAGCGCACAATTTAGCAAATCGAGGGAATGAAATAGTAAATAGAGCGCACAATTTAGCAAATCGAGGGAATGAAATAGTAAATGGAGCGCACAATTTAGCAAATCGAGGGAACGAAAACGTAAATAGAGCGCACAATTTAGCAAATCGAGGGAACGAAAACGTAAATAGAGCGCACAATTTAGCAAATCGAGGGAACGGAATAGTAAATGGAGCGCACAATTTAGCAAATCGAGGGAACGAAAACGTAAATAGAGCGCACAATTTAGCAAATCGAGGGAACGGAATAGTAAATAGAGCGCACAATTTAGCAAATCGAGGGAACGAAATAGTAAATAGAGCGCACAATTTAGCAAATCGAGGGAACGAAATAGTAAATAGAGCGCACAATTTAGCAAATCGAGGGAACGAAATAGTAAATAGAGCGCACAATTTAGCAAATCGAGGGAACGAAATAGTAAATAGAGCGCACAATTTAGCAAATCGAGGGAACGAAATAGTAAATAGAGCGCACAATTTAGCAAATGGAGGGAACGAAAAAGTAAATTGTGCACACGATTTAGCGAATCAAGGGAACGAAATAGTAAATAGTGCTCACAATTTAGCAAATTGAGGGAACGAAAAAGTAAACTGTGCACACGATTTAGCGAATCAAGGGAACGAAATAGTAAATAGTGCTCACAATTTAGCAAATTGAGGGAACGAAAAAGTAAATTGTGCACACGATTTAGCGAATCAAGGGAACGAAATAGTAAATAGAGCACACAATTTAGAAAATCGAGGGAACGAAAAAGTAAATGGTGCGCACAATAAATATAAAGGATATTTTTATTAAAAGAACATGCCAAAGTGTGGTGTGGATTAGACTGAAATTGTATTCTGTTGAAAGGCAATTCTTGAAAAAAAAAAATCTATTGCACAAAAAATACAAAATACTTTGTAAATGTTTATTTTTCCAGTTTGATGCATTTAAAACAGTTCAACAAAATACTGACAATTTAAAAATATGCTGATCTGATCCATGGTTTAGCAGGAAATAAGCAAGAGAAAGCAACTTTAAAAGACAGATATGGCTTTATCAGCACTTTCTGTAGTCAGAAAGTGAAAGGATTTGCTTTTGTCGAGAAAAGCTGAAGCACTTTAGTCATGAATTCATACAGTGGCAATGCAGAAACAGAGACTCATTTCATAACAAACACACACACACACACACACACACACACACAATCCAAACAGTGCAAACATTCACACTCAGATTCATAAACTCAAATCACTATTATAAATTACATTAGCACCTCGTTTATAAGGTCCATCAGTGGAGTTTGTCACAGTGAGGTTGGCGTGATTGATTAGACATAGAATTAAATACATTCATTCACAATCTGACGCTCTTGAAGGTCCAAACTGCAAAATCATCCATCAAGCTCTGATCTGAGATCATGATTTAGTCTAAAAACTATTTGCCCGTGTGCAAAAAAAGCCTGTTTTCTCGTCCCATTTTCAACCAAGTGATAAAAACGTTGCGTGTTTTGGCTTTATCAACTTGTACCAGGTTCTGACAAATCTTGAGCAAGTAACAGTTTTGGCTTTTAGTGCAAGACTAAACACACAGATTCAGTAAAATGAGCAGTGACCGAGTCACAAATGCAGCAGCCAATCACTGGGCATCTCGCTCATTTACTCATGTAGTCGCCTTATAAAATTGAGGCACAAAGTAAACGTAAAGCAATAGTATTTCCCATAATTCCCATTCAGACTGCAAAATAAGCTGCTTCACAGAAGAAAACTCCTCCGGACATCTGTCCACTCCGAGAGGCCGTGTCTTCAGATGCCCTGAGAATGGACACGAGGAACCACAAACGTCAGATGCTCAAGACTTCATTTCCCAGAGTTCTCTGGGTGATGTGCTTCATGAACCTTCCTTTGGCTGCAATTCATTCTCTCTAATATCAGCTTTTGACCTGTGTAAGAGAGTAAAAGAACTTCAGAATACAAACAATGTAAAATCATACAAAAATATATTTTTATTATATTATATATACACACACAATATTCATGTATAGAATATTATACTATATGTTATATATGTATAGTTGTATACTATATATGTTTGACCTGTTGTGAGTCATGTGACTCTTGACGAGGTGTCCTGCGGCGAGGGCGGCCATCAGCGAGAGCTCTCCTGCCAGCACTGTACCACAGACGATCCGAGCGAGCGTCCGTGAGTTCTCACCGGGACACTGATCACTGGCACCCTGAACACCCAACATCTGAGCACACACATCATGGGTTAATCTCATATAGAGCCTCAGTGACCCTCAGTGCTGTCCGAGTGTGTGTGTGTGTGTGTGTGTGTGTGTGTGTGTGTGTGTGTGTGTGTGTTACCTGTAAACAGGCGTGTTGTGCAGGCAGACCGGTCCCCCCCCCCACAGTGCCCAGCTCTAATGAGGGCATAGTGCAGGAGATGTACAGATCCTCTCCATCCGTCCCAACACACTCCATCAGTGTAATGCAGTTACTGCTGCCCACCGACTGCGCAGGATCCTACAAAACACAACATCATCTGTAATTATATGGAGTAACATCGTGTATACACACACACACATATATATATTATATATTTATATATAAAATGTGTGTGTGTGTGTGTGTGTGTAATATAAATATTTGTACAGTGGTACAGCAGTTTTTCTGGATCTCGAATCTGATTGGTTAAGAGGTCTTTCCAGCCATAACAGAATAGTTTTAACAGTCTTTTAGGCGAGAATGTAGTTGTATATCACCTCAAATATGTGATTTATATGTAAACGCCTATTTGAAAATTTGTTTTGACACT
This sequence comes from Megalobrama amblycephala, assembly GCF_018812025.1. Classification (NCBI taxonomy): domain Eukaryota; kingdom Metazoa; phylum Chordata; class Actinopteri; order Cypriniformes; family Xenocyprididae; genus Megalobrama; species Megalobrama amblycephala. The sequence continues at coordinate 35,486,415 of NC_063061.1, read as the reverse complement.
TTCGGAGATGTGAGCTCCAGGGCGTCAGCGGCTGTTCAGAGCTCATGTACCCGCAGAGAACAGCTTCATCTCTGCCAGTCCTTCGGGAATTTGCTGCAGGTTCTTATGTAGATCGTGTTTAAACATGAGGTATAATTCATTTTGAGTGTATCAAACGGCAATCTTTGGTCTTATTAATATATTACTTGTTCCAGAGCTAACAGATTTGGCTTGAGGGCTATATTAAAGTTCATAACTTTATATTTGCATTGAAATTAAACCCTGTACTATCTAGAGCGCTGCTTTTGTACATTTGAATGAACTGTTTGCTTGTGTTTATTTCTTATTTTTTCTTCTTATACTGTTATAATGGCTATTGTTGTTAATTTAAATATTTTTGTTCGATAAACTATTTTTTATATAAATAACATGCCATATTTTTTGGTATTTGGTATTATAACATTAATACTATAACATATTATGATATAATATCATTCACAATGCATAATATGATTAAAAATATGTGAATAATAAAAGAACAAGTTTAAATGTTATAGTATATTATGTTATTGTATATAAGTTTATTTTATAAATATTAAATATTGTGTGTGTGTGTGTGTGTGTGTTTTTGTGACATATCAGGACACAAATGTGTATAATTACAGGTATTACAAGGAGAGGGTGACTTTTGAGGACATTACCCCATGTCTCCATTTTTCAAAAGGCTTATAAATCATACAGAATGAGTTTGTGAGAAAGTAAAAATGTGCACAGTTTCCTGTGATGGGTAGGTTTAGGTGTAGGGCGATACAAAATAAATACAGTTTGTACAGTATAAAACCATTACGCCTATGGAATGTCCCCACAATTCACAAAAACAAACCTGTGTGTGTGTGTGTGTGTGTGTGTGTGTGTGTACACTTTTTAAATACATTTTTATCTTTTTAAATAAATAAATACACAACGCATTGCACTTAATGTTAACAGAAACTTTTTATCCACTGGAATTTTTACTGGATTGTCAATAGATTGAGTATGTCAATAATTGAGTATGATTATTAATATTATTTTTTCCTGTTAATACTTTTGCTTTAGAATAACATGCACTGATGACTCCTTCATTATATGATCAGAAGTCATGTGTATTAATATAACAGAGTCATGTTGTCATTATAGTAGTGTGTAACGCGTACCTGTCCGCAGGCGATGTAGATGGCCGTTACGATGTTTGCCGCGTGAGCGTTGAACCCGCCGATGCTTCCGGCCATTGCCGAGCCCACCAGATTCTTACTGATGTTCAGCTCCACCAGAGCGGCTGTGCTGCTCTTCAACACCTGCGAACACAACACTATATTACTACAGCCTTCATTCATTCATTCACTGGGGTGGATTTCCACTTGTGTTTCATGCACTGAACAGATTGAGAAGGTTATACTAGAGACATTAGTACACTTAAACATCTAACAAAGCTTTCTGACGCCCCCTAGAGGAGCAAAAACTAAGTGCCTAAGTATCTTCTGTCTGACCTCTTTCACCACTCGTGCCGGTACGATGGCTTCACACACTGTGGATTTTCCTCTGCCTTGGATCCAGTTGACAGCAGCTGGTTTCTTATCGGTGCAGAAGTTCCCGCTGACGGCTAACAGACGCATGTCAGGATAGCGTTCCTGAAGTCGGCTCAGAGACTCTTCTGTTCCCTACGGACATCAAACACAACCACCGTCACTTCAAACCTTCATGACACACACACAGCAACCGTAGGGACACTCTCTAAATATTTACAGGGAAAAATCCCAATCAGTTTGGACTCTGTTTTAGAGTCGCATTCAATAGCGCATTCAAAAGAGAGCAGGAACATCTATTATATATAAGTTCAGGCAGGAAGTTCAGATGCTGTGTGAACTCTTGACCCCATAAATCAGATGTAATCTCTGCTTCATCACACACACCTTTGACAGCATGTTCATGCCCATGGCGTCTCCGGTCTGAGACTGGAAGCGGATGTACAGGTTCCTCCCGGCCAAAGCGACCTGCAGCCGGTCCAGACGAGCAAACCTGATAAACACAGAGCTAAAGTTATCAGTGGAAACTCTCCCATGGCAGTGCTATATAAGGCTTATTCTGTATGTGACCTTTGACCTCTGACCTGCTGGTGTGATCGAAGGCCTGTTTGATGACACTGAAGCCCTCTGAACTCTCCAGCCAGCCCTTGACCTCTGCCGCCCTGACACGCCGACGGCATCTGAACCACCGGCCCGCGGGTCATCCCGTCCGCGAGAACACGACTGCTCACGCCACCTGACAACTGCAGACACAAGCACACATGTGATAGTGAGGAGACGGACACACTTACAATCAGAGAGAGAACAAAACATTAAAAAACTAAATAATGAAGACAATAAGTATGACTCACTGTGACGGCTCTACATCCTCGGTTGGTGCTGGCCACTAAACAGCCTTCCGTTGTTGCCATGGGGACGTGGAATTCTTTCCCGTCCAATAGGAGCGGTCCGGCCACACCCACTGGCACAGGCACGTAGCCAATCACGTTCTCACAGTTAGTGCCAATCACCTGAGAAAGAGGAAACGACATTTAAACACCGCATCATCACACATGTGACTCAGGGTCTCCAGAGCAGCTCTGCAGCCGATCATAAGCAGCACCTTAGAGTAGTCGTAGTGTTTGTAGGGAAGCTTCTCCAGCGCGGACAAGTCCGGGAGTTTGGGGGAGAGCATTTCTCTGCGTATGGCCACGCCTCTCTCTGGACTCTCCAGCACCGCTTCCAAACGGTATCCCAGAATACCTCTGCACTCCACTAATGCCGTCACCTCAGCGTTGCTCAGGAACCGAGCTCCTCTCTTAAAGAAGAGAGAGAGGGGGCATGTAAAGCACATGATGTTTTAAGATCAGTTAACGTGATTGATTGATTAATTACTTTGGGGTCTTTAAGTATCGTGAGACATTCGTCCACAGGGCGGCGCTGGTGAGACCGGAGCTCACGGCACTCATCCGCTTCTTCCTCCTCATGGTGTCCATCTCCATCTGACAGATCAATAAATCAGAATAATGAATCAGAAACATTGAAAGAACAAATTAAACAACAGAAATCAAAACACATGAATGAATCAATCAACAAAAAAAGGGAAGAACAACGGGAAAAAGCTGAAATAATGAACTAAAGGGGTTCACCTTTATTCGTTTGGACCCCCTTCAGGGCTTTGGGCGGGGCCGACTCCCTCTGACAGCGGTCCTCTCCTCCTCTCCTATTGGTCAGGGCGCAGTTGGGTGTGGCCACATGAGGTTTGATTGACAGGGAGGATTCCGTTTCGGCCTGCTCGAAAAACACGTACTTGGCCGCCAATAAGAGAGCGAGAGAGAGCGTGATGACCTGCTCCAAATCCACACTGAGAAGAAAGACAAGATTATTAAAAATGACTGTCGAAATCATTGCAAAAACAGCGCCGTGTTTCTCAGCTCGTACCTGGACATGGCTCTGTCGGACTCCATGTTGGGTGTGGGCAGAACCACGTCTGAACTGCTCATGTTGTGCGCCGGAGATTCAGTCACGAGTCGACTGTGAGCGTGAACCAGCGCCAGACCTAGAGACTGAAGCACACAAAACCAGACCAGTCAAAAAAATCGTACAGAAAATGCAGAGTATGACCTTTTGTTGGTCTCTAAACGTGATTGTCAGAGCTCACCATGATCATTTTGACTCTCTGAGTGACGGGGTTGGGTTTGTTTCCTTCTTCTTCCTCCAGGACACGAGCGAAATGACTGAGCTGCCAGATGGGCCGACCCTCACGGCTCTCGCGGGACAACTGGACGAGACGGGGGTGAGAGACTGGGGTCAATGTTCACTCACAAATGTGTTATGCAGAACATCTTAAACAAGAAACAAATCCAGCACTGACCTCTAACACCAGCGACACACAGGCCGGGAAGAACGTCATGAACACAAAGTAATTGGCCAGAACCGACATGCAGCCGAAACAACACATGATCTCCAGCTGACGCACACCTGGAAACAGACAGGACAGTGAGAGATGTATAAATAGGAAGTTTAAAGCCAGATTAAGACATTTTTAAGTGTTCAAGCGACTTCTAACCAATACATTTCCAAGACAAAAAATTATTTTAAAGCTGAGCAAAATGTAAAAAATATTCACCCTAAAGATTTACAAGATTTTATCATTTTCCATGACTTTTCCACACCAAGAAATCGCACTTAGATCACAAAAACCATCCAGGTTTTATCATAGTGACCCTGCTTTTAATTTGTCAACATCTTTGGAGGAAAATAATAGTAAAGAAAGCAAGAAAGAGACACTGCACTAACGTACCAGACATGGTGCCCACACCGATGACCAGACACTCCACCACCGCGTCCAGCGTGAACGTGGGTCCCAGGATAGCCATGCCTTGAGCGATATTCTCTCTGACCTCCTCCTGTGGGTCACATGGCCAGTCATTATTTACATTCATATGCACCAATACAACAGCACATAGTAACAAACAGCAATATTCACACAGATACATGCATATACCAATTCAAGTCTAATTAGTAAAGCACTTTTCACAATACACATTGTTTCAAAGTAGCTTTACTGAAAATCATGATGTTTATGTTTATAATATCTTAATATCTTCATGACTTCTAGTTGCATTTAGCAGATTAGAGCTGGCTGATACAGTAATAGTTACATTTTGTGATATAAACAATCAAACAGTTGAGATTTACATATGTCGCTTTACATGAGTATATACTCAATGTATGAGAATGAAGTTGGACATTGTTTAGATAGACAGATAGACAGACAGACAGACAGACAGATAGATAGACAGATAGATAGACAGACAGACAGACAGATAGATAGACAGACAGATAGACAGACAGACAGACAGACAGACAGACAGACAGATAGATAGATAGATAGATAGACAGATAGATAGGAAATATATGTATAGCTGTTTATATTTTTTGCATCAAAATATCACAGAAACATTTTTTGTTCATTATTTATAGTGTTGACTTCAATGATGATGCAAACAAACCAATGATTTGCATCATCAATTTTTAATCTATTTATTTAAATATGGACAGCATGAACTGGTTCAAAGAAGTCACTTAAATCAAATGTTCATTTTTAAAAACCCAAAACACTATAAACATCCGTCCTAACACACAGGAAGGATTGTGAAACTACATGCTCTTGAAGTAATGGTCAAATAAAAACAAAAAGCAATATTCATGATGTTTAAATGTATATTGCCAGCAAAATGATATCTCTGTACCTGTGAATTTGAGCTGAGGGCGAACTTGGCCAGTGTGCAGGCTTTAGACAGATCGATCAACAGCAGGAAGAACGGCAGAGCGTCACTGCAGGAACATGGGACACCGTTTACAGACAAACTCTAATGAAAGATAATGAATGTGGGAGACAGATGAGATCATACTTCAGTCCTGTCAGCTCTTTGCCCAGGAAGTGAACGACCACAGTGCTGAACACAAAGCTGGAGAAGATGGTGAACAGACCAGCGATACCTGGACACAAAATGAACAATAAATGCTTTTGTTATAAACAGGCAAAAATTGTGATCAATCATAAATTATATAGAGACCATCCAATTCCCCAGGACAAACTTTAACTAATCTTTTTTTGTTTTGTCTTGTAGATAGACTTGTGCCGCAAACAAAGTAACTGCGCTAATGAAGTTTTTAAAATGCTTCAAACAGCCATTCATTTTTTTGTAATCTCAATGTTGTTCATCACAGCACCAAATACTTAAAGACTTAAAAGGCTATTTAATTTTCAAACTTAATCATTTTTATATTTTAAACTGGACTACAACATGCCCTAATGATTAGAAATGTTCTGATTATTTGTTATTGTTCAGTAAAACTTAAAGACATACGGCTTCATTAGTTAACATGTTAATTCATTATTAACCAAACTGACAATGAAAAATACTTATAAAGCATTAATTATTCTTAGTTAATGTTAATTTCTTAGTTACTGTTTAATAACATTACTAAAATCAAAAGAACTTATTTAATGGACCTGAGATAAAACTAAACAATGATCAGTTGTGTTTCTTAACTAACATTAACAAAAAATAATACTTTCTGTAACAAATGTAGCTGTTGCTCAATCTTAGTTAATGCATTGAAATAATGAGACCTTATTGTAAAGTGTTACCTGCTGTTCTTTATAGCCTATTTCTTTTGCACTTTAATCTGTTTGAAAATTTGACTTTATATATTTTTTTTTGTGTACTGCATTATTTTATTTAAACATTCAGAGTTCTTTTTGTTATTACAAGAAGAGTTCTTAAACCTGTTATACAATGACAACACTTTTTGCAACTTATTTCAATATTGTGATAATACCGTATACCGTGATAAAAGCTTCAGCAATTAATCGCAACATGAAAATTTGATACCGTCACATGCCTACTTGTAGAATATCCTAGTTCATTTGGAAATAAATCATGTTAAGGAAGAAAAATGGGCTGGAAAAGAGAGAGAGAGAGAGAGAGAGAGAGAGAGAGAAAGAGAGAGAAACTCACCCAGTATGTATTTGGAGCCGAGCTGACGAAGGTTTTTGAACTGGACGTAGATGTAAATGATGGCTATGCATCGTGTGATGGTTAAAATGAGCATGTCACTGCTTAGAATTTTCTAAAAATGAGCAACACAAACAATCTGCATGTTAATGTTGGTTTTATATAATAACTTGTAAGTTATGCTTCTGTAAAGATCATAACTCCCAATCACGCAGTTTACAGCACTATGAAGTGAGCTAGAACTAAACAGTTCAAATAGGAACTAAGCCATAAAGCTTCTGAGTAAATATACAGAGAGATCTACTTTTACGTCAATGATTTTGTGAGTGGACAGTGGAGCAGCTCATGGTTCTTATCATCTGAAGTCCAGTAAAGTTGACCGCTGTACCTCTTGTACTTTGGGACACTGATGGTTCCAGCCACACATCTGGTCATTAGTAGCGAAAGCGTTCATGGACATCAGACACATCGTCACGGCAACCGTTCCCACGATCACCTCCCACGGATGAGAGGCGACGAACAGGCCGTGCAGCCTGAAGAGACGCGACAGCATCATCACGGCTTCAGTGGGTCACCTGATAACAGAGCATATAAACATCATCATCACCTGATAACAACATATAAAACATCAAAACTGATGCCATCTGCTGTCAATATCCAGATGATACTGCCTATTTACAGCACTGATGAATGTTTAGAATTAAAGTTTAATTGAATTTAGCAGTTTTATTACGCTTTCCTAATTTCCAACATGTGGAAAAAAACAAAACTCTAAAAAAAAGGTGACAATTTTGATCAAAACAGTGATGGATGACTAATATTACTCAGCATAAACTATTCTAAATGTTTTCCAAATGATTTTCTTTGCTCGTTCATTATAAATTTTTTATTTTGGTTAACAATTCACTAACATTACACTGAGCTTCTTGAGCTATTTTTATGGACTTAGACGGTAAATGCCATCTCTTAAAATATATATGAGAAGATTTTGATGAAAATAAACTGAAGAGGAGTCAAAACTATTCACACATAAAACATATCTAAGAGCAAAGTAATGAAAGCTAAGTGATGACAAACTCTAATGTTGGTTCACTAGCATTATTATGAGCACATTTACAACACATTTAAACTATAACAGTGATCGGAGTCACCATAAACACACTATTTTGCCCTTTATAACACATTAAATTACACTGATTATTAATATCGAGCCTCAGTAAGTTTGTCATAAGGATGAGCTGACAGCATGCTAAGCTAATGTAGCTTGAGCTGAAGGAGTCACAGCTGTCATTGAGCCTCATATTCAACAACAACACCGACAAATGTCAAGATCACTCAATATATCGACTTAAGTAAGAGATTTAAAAATGAAAGTTAACAGAATTAACTGTTAATGTCTGAAATATTCTAACATACCCTCATCTGTTCTCCTCCGATCAGTGTCCGTGTTACACGGTGACTGTAACTGACGTAATCCGCCCTCAACGGGCTCGCGCACGACCCGCCCGGAGCGAGCGAGCACCGCCCACTGTCGTGACGTCATCTTACACGAAGAGAGGGTCAAATGTGCGGAAAATTATAACAGGTGGCTTTATTGCACATAATTATTCATTCTAATTTATTTAATCAAGTTTGAGATGGAACAAACTACATGAGGTGTAAAGGGTTTTTTTTTATTTAGGCATCCCTACATGATTAGGGACAGGAGATTTGATGAGATACTGAAGTGTCATGTGATATCATAAACATCCGTGATCCATTTTAGCAGAAGTGAAAAAAAAAGAGACGCTAAGTAAGTTTGAATGCTTATATCTCCTAAAAATGAAAATTTGTCATTGTTTTGGAACTTATTCATAACCTTAAGGCTAACAAATTCATACTAAAATTTAAAAGTTTTGATTTCAGGGGACTTTAACTGTTTACGCAGCTTCATTTATTTAGTTATTGAATTATATGGCCTACGTGTGGTTTCAGTTGTTTCTAAATAATAATAATAATAATAATAAAAAAATCTTAAATTAAGAATAAATTTCAGTTGTAAAGTAATGGTGTTCGTCAAAACGTTCATACGCAGATTTTACACACAAATTACACACTTAGTGAATGTGAACCGATTTTTATTTCATTTTCGAAACAAGCCTGTTTGCGGAAATTGTAATTTTCTAACAGTTGATGTTTTGTTGCTTTCCTTTTTTCATTCTCTGCAGCATGATGGGGAGAAGACGAAGACGCAGAGGCAAAGGTTGGTAACTCTATATACTCTCACTTTCTCAATCTTTCTTTGAGAACTTGAGCACTGAAGATGAATGAAGGTCTTACTGGTGTGGAACGGCATGAGGGTGAGTGATAAATTAAATTATTTTCATTTTTGGGTGAACTAACCCTTTAAATATGTAGACAGACAGGTGTGACAGAACAGGTAAGAACAGCATTTTTTCACTTCGACTTTCGACACAAGCTTGTTTGCGGAAGATCGTCTTAGTCCCAAAATTCTGACAGTAGACATTTTGCTGCTTAATTTCTTTTTTATTCTTGGCAGTATGGCGAGTATTCACCAAGGTCAGTAACTCAGTTGACTTTCTATTTCCTCTGACTTTTGATCTAACTTTTGAGAAAGTAAAAGCGTCTTGCAAACTGACTTCTTTGTCGGTCATAATAGTTCCAGGTCGTTATGACCTGTATAACGACTAATGACAGTGTGATATTAATATAAAATTGGCTTATTTTGTATTTTACAGGTCGAGAAGTACATGAAATGCGTGAGTCGAAACAAATTCACTGAATCATTGTTGCATGAACTGACATACAGTCCTATCAAGACTTTCTACTTCATAATAATTATGGCAAACATTGTTATTAACCATGTATATATGCCTAGTGTATTTATTTATAAAGAACCATTTACTGTTTACAAAAGGCTGTAGGAAAGACTTAAGTACATAAACATTCACATATCATAAGGAGAGAGATAGGTATAAGAATATACAACTGTCAGAGTTGTAA